>NC_091463.1:38398778-38698778 GCF_027789765.1 Dendropsophus ebraccatus | reverse complement strand
GGGAGTAGTTTCTTGGCTGTACTTTCCGATATCATCCCTCTTTCTACTTGAATTCTAAGAAAGGTCTGTAATTTACCTTGAATTTTGTTGGTAGGATCTACAGTTAATTTAAGGTAATTCCTGGTGTCATGTAATTGTCTATGGGCTTCCGAGATATAGAACTCCTTGGTCATTAACACTATCCCCCCCCCCCTTGTCAGCACTCTTAATTATTATATTTTGTTGTTTTTTTAAACGTTGTAAAGCAACCCATTCTTCTTTATCTAAGTTATGGGGATCTGTTGGATAAATTAGTGCTTTTACATCCTCAATCACTTTTTTCTGAAAGGAATCCAAGTTACTTCCAGGGATGATTGGGGGGGGAAAAGTAGATTTAACACCCTTAGTGAATCGTTCGTCAGTTATGGCATCAGCCGATAATGACGAAGGAATCTCTCCTGCTAATTCGGCCAAGATGGCTACACTGGCCCTTTCTATCTCACTGTCTAAATCTGGTGCAATAAATCCTAATGAACCTACATGTACACGTTTCTCACCTTCTTTCTTATCTTTATTGTATACACATTTATTTGAAAAAAACTTTTTTAAATTTAGTTTCCGTATGGCTTTTACCAAATCTGTTTCAAACTCCGTGAAATCAAATTGCTGTGGGATGCAAAAATTTAAGCCCTTTGATAGGACAGACCTGGTGGGGGCATCTAAAGCAAAGTCAGTGAGATTTACAATATTGACCGTATCAGGGTCAGTCTCTAGCGTCTCCATGACACATTCTTCCTCTTTCCTCTGTTGTCTCTTTGCCATTGTCTTCCTTCTCCTCTTGCCTCCCCGTCTTGTTTTCCTCCTAAAGGGAGAGAGGACTGCTGGATAGAAGGCGCAGTAGAGGATGGTGCTTCTATTGTAGCTGATCTCTGACTTGTCATAGTATCCGATTGACTAGAGTCAGAGTCGGTAGTCCAGTGATCGCTGTTTGTGCGGTTCTTGTATCTGGGTTTCCGTTGTTTTCTGCTATTATTTTTCCCTTTTTTATCAAAAACTTTATTTAGTTCATAATCCAATTTGTCCCGTAAAAATTTATCTCTTTTTTGCTCCTTTGTAATTTTTTGTAGCGTCATCAATTTCCTGTCCAGACCATGTAAAGCACTTTGTTATATGTTTATCACTCATAATTTATATCACACGTGATCTGTCTGTGTCGTCACCAGTCATATGACTATTTAATTTAGTGATGACGTGCAAAAGGTAGGCGGTCCGTAGAAGCGGAAACATGCGAAACAGACTGTTACCACCTACCTGCTGGCGTCTGCATACCGTTGATGTTTGCATCTGCAATGTCCGAATAAAAGTTTGAATTACAGCTAGATGGTGAGTGCCACCTCCTTTCATTTCTGGATGAATATTTTCTTCAAGGTATGATGAGTATCATGTCATCTGAGGCTGGGTTCACACTATGTATATTTCAGTCAGTATTGTGGTCCTCATATTGCAACCAAAACCAGGAGTGGATTAAAAACACAGAAAGGATCTGTTCAGACAATGTTGAAATTGAGTGGATGGCCGCCATATAACAGTAAATAACTGCCATTATTTCAATACAACAGCCGTTGTTTTAAAATAACAGCAAATATTTTCAATTAAATGGCGGCCATCCACTCAATTTCAACATTGTGTGAACAGATACTTTCTGTGTTTTTAATCCACTCCTGGTTTTGGTTGCAATATGAGGACCACAATACTGACTGAAATATACGTAGTGTGAACCCAACCTAAGAGTATATATTACTTTAAAGAATTTGAATATTGGATTATACGGGAAAGACATAAAAGATTGGATATTGTCCAGCAATGTATGTTGTTTACATTTGTGTCATCAGGGCCTATGCCCATTATAGGGATTGGACATGATAAAGCTAATGTTAACAAATAAGCATTCGTTATTCATACATGCAACTTATTAATATACTCTCTTTTGATATTCTGCTTTGTTTTGTGTTTATTGGTGCAGCCATGTCCTTTTTGTTCTATGTGCATTGTTCTTATGTACATAAGGTGAAAGGGCATGTGACCAGACAAATTATTCAGCCGTCATTATAATATAGGATATTATCATTAGTATAATTATTTTGCTAATTAGACAGAGCATTAAAAGCATAATATTGTATAGGTGCCCCTCATACCACCAAAAACTCTAACACATCAAGGCATTGACTTTATACAACCTACGGAATTGTCCTCTGGTATCAGGCAATAAATTTTTTTGCAGCATCCTTTAAATGGGCACTGTTGTTTCCAATAAATTATTTTTGGTATGGGTGATATACTACATCTTTAGAATTTACTTTTTTTGCCTATTTTCTATATGAAATATGGTGCTATACATTCATCCACTGAGTGTCTAACTTACTGGAAAACTGCAGTCCAGCCTCCATCACTAAGGCCATTTGGTCTTTAGTAACAGCAAAAAAGAGACCAAACGCAGGAAGTGATGTCAGTTGGCCCAGTGAAGGTGAATGCTGATTGGCCAGCAGCCGTGCACTGCTGACTAACTGATCAAAAAAGGCTCACCCACCAGCTCAGAGTGAAATTCAGAAGCATGAGCAGCACAAAGAAACATTAAACAGACAACTGAAACAACAGAATCAAAATAAAAATGAACAGCATACATAATGCAAACATTAACTTTACTCAATATTTGCTGTTTTTTTTAATAACATGATAAGTACACTTTAAGTCCTGTAAGATGACAGATGCAGCCTCCATGGATCAAACTATCTTTCCAGCTTATGCTGAAGAAAATCTATTGGACTGAGGTCTGGGAAATATGCGGGCCAAGTCAACAACTTGAATTCTAAGATTGTTAAAGGGATAATGTTTCCTCCCCTTACTCTGCACCATCCACAAGCATAGATGCTGCCCATTCAATTTGTTGTTTTAAGGGATAATCCATATTATTCAGTTTACTTGTCAGAGGTTTTAATGTCTTAGCTGCTCGGTATATTGAAGATTGGTATACATGAGAATATGAAGTTTTTGTACTTGAAAGAAAGAGGAATTTTTCACAGTGAAAGGGGTAAATGTGCCATAAATTACCAGAAATGTGGTTCAAATTTATTTGTATATAGAACAAAACCTTAAATCTTAAGATCTCCAACAGGAATACGCCTTTGATTGATGATGTTCCCTATGGTAATTATACCATTTCTCCTCCCAGTCCCATCTCAGTAATATGGGTTGTCTATTCACTCCCTTATTTCAATTCTCCTGGTATCCTCCTCACAGGGTTTCAGGATTCACTTGCTTGTAATTTCAGTTTCAAGAAGATAAGAGAAATATTTCTTCAAGAAGAAGCCATGTCTGCAAGATGCCAGGACTTCCCTGTGACCCGCCATCACGTGATCAGAGCAAAGCAAGTGGATGGGGGGAGAATTAATGAATGGCTTAATCCCGTCTCTTAGATTCTCTTTCTTCTTAGCAGATGTAAGTTTTTGTCTTAATGGTTCCAATTATCAGAGCTAATTACTGTTAATTGCTCCCAGAAGAGGCTGTAAGAGATACAAATGGTGCTGTTAGAAGGAAGAGTTTGACATGAAACAGAACATGTTACCAGACAAACGCCCAGGAGCCGCTAATACAAACCTAATAACACTTTGCAAATGGAAAGTCTTTATTGGCACATTTTCCTTTGTACCTTTCATCTATTAATTGAGAAATCCATGAGTAGATTATAATTATTATAAAGGACTCGGAAAATGACACATAACGCTGTCAGGTCATAAATCCGCAAAGCTCTTTGTTTTAATTATAAGAGAATCCACCACTTGTTCTGACCTGCTGCAGATGTAAGCATTCTTATAGTGGAATCCATCTTAAATATTGCTACAAAGGAGGCACTTGTACTCATACCCATTAACAACGCAATGTTTCACCTCTAAGAGAGTATGATTTGTATGTGTCCATAACCTTTTTTTTATAATTGCAAGCGGTGGGTAAGTTAATTGAATTACATTTTGTTTTGTTTTTTTAACATCTTTATAAAAAGTTTTTATTTACAAGAAGTAATAGAAATCTTTTAAAAGAGATATTAAAAGTTAAATTAACTTATTCCTAACGTATAAGGGTGAGATAACAGGGGATAAGATTGCTGAGCCAACCACGATTTCCAGAGTGGGGTCTTTCTTGTGGCGATCTACCAAAAGAGAATGCTGCCACTTTTGAAGAGGCCTAGCAGAGGGGTGGGACCACTCATGATGCTGTATATTAAAGGGAATCTGTCACTAAATAAATAAGGGTAGCATAAACTAGTGACAGAAATGCTGAACAGATTGGTGTATTAAATATACCATTCTGTTCAGCCGTTCTCCTAATATGCAGGAGAATAGGATTATTGCAACACTCCTTTCCCCACCCTCCAGCTGCTGATTGACAGTTGACTGCCTATACACAGCATGGATAGATAACTGCAAATCAGCATCTGATGGGCGGAGTTTTCTGCTTCTTATTGTACTAGGCCCAGTAAACGAGTAGCGATCTAGCAGATCGGCTCTCGTTTACTGTTATTATCGGGCCCCCATCGGCCTGTGTAATAACACTCTTAGATAGGGCTGCATAATCCAACTGACAGAGTCTCTTTAACTATAATTTGTGCCTTAAACCGAAGCAAACTTTTAGCTAGTGTATATTTTATTGTCTGGTGCAAGGACAATGACTATGCACATTTTGTGCGCAAATATTTATCAAGACTGGTGTAAGAAATAGTCCTGATAAATTCCCCCATGTGTTCCCAAAGGCTTCTATTGTATAGAGACTTAGGGCGGAGAAGACATGGTCTGTGTTGTCTCTGCATGTCTGTATATACAGTATAAATCACTAGTAACTGTCAGCTATGAAAGGCTTTTACCCTCAGATCACTGTTATCAGTGATCTGTATATAGGGAGAGATCATGTCTTCCCCTCGTACTTGTTATCTGTCAGGTGTCATAGATTCTGAATGTTCTGTTGAATGTGGATAAGTAGCCATATACCTATCACTGTAACAAACTTATCTGGAACCAGTCACAGGCAGACAATGGAGCTATACAGGTATATTAAGAATGATAGTTTATTAGCTATACAGTTTTTTATGTATATTTTAGATTTTTATTATTGTTTTGTTATATCAGTGGAATGATGGATCTAAATTAAACAAACTTTTCATTATACTTGACTTCTGTTTTTAGCATACTTTTGGCATCTATTTGGCTATAGTCCTTGCTTTTTCCATGTACTCCTACTTGTTGGTGCTCAGCCTGGCACATCAGCTATCTGAAATGTATGGCCAGCTTCAGATAGGGCATATACATTGTGACAAAGATAGCGAGCTAACATTTTAAAGGCACTAGGCTGAATCCCAGCTAAAAAGTTATAAATGTGTTTTCTAACCATAAATTGTTCTGGTTTCTACACCGTAGCAGCTAGTGATATGTGATAACTAAGCCCTGCCCATGGTAGAAATTAAGTGTGAACATCTCCAATAAAGTTGAATATGGGTGCCATTTAGTTTAATACTTGAAGGAGCTCCGCTGTTTGCACTTTGGGGGATCATGGGGGATGTAGTTAATCAACAGCTCAGTATCCCAATTGACTTCCCATGTAAAATGTGTGAAAGGTATTTGCCATCTGACACAGTCGGCGATGTAGTCCAAATAGAGAATAAGCAGTGAGGACAATGCTGCAGAAAGCAGACCCTTCTCCTGCAATCCTGGCCCTTTCAGCCCTTTAGTGTGTGATTTATGGGCAGAGATTAGCCTCATCCTCACACCAGTGATAACAGCACATGTGTTTGGATTTTTAAAGCTCATGTAATAAGAATATGTAACACTTTTACAGGCCTAGTTTAACAATGGAGAGCCCACCCCACTTACCCCTTCACTAATCCGCTGGATTTGCCTGTCATGGCCACTTAACTTGTATGGGGTGCTAATGTGATAGCATACTTACCAAACCATTTACATCACTCTATATACTTTGATTACTGGTCAATAGTTAACGATGATTGGAGCCTTATAATAAATTAATAATGATTAACATCTTTGTACTTAGTGCATACTTTAAGCTTTCCATTAACAAGTAATGGTGCGTTACATAGACAGATTTATATGACAGATTTTGGAAGCCAAAGCCAGGAACAGACTATAAACAGAGAACAGGTCTTAAAAAAAAAGACTGAGATTACTTCACTTTTCAAATCCATTCCTGGATTTGGCCAGATAAATCTGTCTGTGTAAATGCACCATTAGACGTGAAGGCATTGGTTACAGTTTACAACCATTATCTGTAGAATTATAATACTCTTATATTACACCTCTCTTCTACTGTTCCTTATTATACTTTTTTTTTTTCTAATTCAGTATTAATGCCCTCACTTTTGATGTATGACAAGCACATTTATGATAGCTGGAGTTTAGACTCTACAGTCATTCAAGATTTCGCATATGGACTTAAAGGTGTACTTTTTCCTACAAAATAAACTATTGTAAGAACGTTATACAGATTTGTAAATGACTTCTATTAAAAAAATAAATAAATAAATCCAGTTTTACAGTACTTTCCAGTAGAAAATCCTCATAGAAAACTCCTCTTGCTCTGGGCAATTCCTGACAGGGAGAGAGGTGGCAGCAGAGAGAACCCGGTAAGACTGGAAAGATCACACCACTTCCTGCAAGGCATACAGCAGGTGATAAGTACTAAAATGCTTGTTTTTTTTAAACTAGAAGTTGTTTACAAATCTGTAAAAAAAAATTAACCAACTGATTTTAAAAATATTTTTTTCTCTTTTGCCATACATTTTCTTCTATAATCATAAACAGCCTATGGGATCATTCTTTCCACTCCTGCAGCTGCCTGACTTATTTGTACTTTCTTTGCTTTGGAATTTGGATTTGGAAAGCCAGTAAACAAACACCCTTTAAAGGGAACCTGTCACCCCCCACGCTGAGAGATGAGTCCAACACCCATAGAGAATGACAGGAGAGTCCAGCGCTCCGTCATTCTCTATGAGCGTTGGACTCATCTCTCAGCGCGCCCGCCGGGCTGCAGCGGCTGAGATCTCCGTCACCCGACCACCTCCAGAAGCGGGACCCGGCGGGATTAGGTGAGTATAGGGGGCTCTAACGGGGGGTCGGGAGCCTGTCACCCCGGCACGGGGGGTGACAGGTTCCCTTTAAGGGTTAACTCCAACAAAAATTAATATGTTAATTAATACAATAATACATTCCATAAGTGGCAACGGCACGTATATTTCCGTATTAACCACGGCCGTTATTGCAATCGGCAACAACGGCCGTAGTTATTTGAAAATATATGTGTGAACATAGCCTAAGTTTGTGCAGTTTTTTTTCCTCTTTGATGGCCAGGTATTTGCCCAGTCCACCTGAAGGGTATTGCTACAAATACACTTGAAGCTGCACATACGCATTAGTCCTTGGGCACTCGCATACTGCATAGGGGACTTTTTTTGTCAACTCCTTTGTCGAGCCATTCGTGCTGAAGGTGTTAGGTGGCTTCTTACCCTCTCTTTCATTGGCTCCATAGGCTGAAGGTGCACATTAAGAAAGCAGAACGCAGACTAGTAAAAGAAAACAAATATTAAGGGAAAAACAACACATATAGAAACTTCTCTGTAATGTTATAAAGAACTATCCAAGAATGATTAACAGTAAAAAGTGAGGTGTAAACAAATACAGGTATTGTTGGAGCAATGCCCTCTAGATGGCAGTGCAGACCAAGTTTAGCTGTTAAAAGGTCTGTTGGGTGAACATCAGCCCTGGTGATGTTTGGGAGAAAGCGCTGGCTGTTTATTAGGCCCTGCAACCTTTTTGTTAAACAAAATGTCAGCAGACATAAGAAATATAAGAGCTCATTAATACAATATATGAAGCAGGTAATACCAGTGGAGGTCCACAAGTAGCAGGGATTCGGGCGCATAGGCGCTGGTACAGCAAGCTGTAGTAGTACTGATGCAGATAAAATGATAGGAGTAGTAGTAGGTAGTTTAAAACTACGTTTAATATGGACAACGCGTTTCTAGGTTAAACCTCTTTTTCAAGTCCATATTAAACGTAGTTTCAAACTACCTACTACTACTCCTATCATTTTCTCTGCATCAGTACTACTACAGCTTGCTGTACCAGCGCCTATGCACCCAAATCCCTGCTACTTGTGGACCTCCACTGGTATTACCTGCTTCATTCACAGTCTGCTCCGGGGGACCGGAGAGTCGGGAAGGCAGCGGACAGCTTCATTTACTTGCGCCCAGCAGGACCGCACCAGTGTGTGTACGATTTTCTCACCACCTGTACCCCCTCTTTGCCAGTTTGCGGATCACACTATGTGCGCCCCGTGGTGCCTCTCCTTCGTTTATTAATACAATATATTGTCATTTATATATGTGTCAGCATTTGAAAAATATAGAACCTATAGATAAAGGACTGCAAAGCCTGCGGACACACATCCCTAAAATAATGGCCTACTTCTACTGCTATTGCCTTAACATATAATAATATAATAATGAGCTGGAGGCCACCACAGCACAAAGATCTTATGGTTCTATATTGCATAGATTTGTGCTGCCATATGGTTCCTTTTTACAGAACTGTATATTCTCCCCTAGAAGAAATGCTCATAGGGAAAGCACCTTCTATAATACGCTATTTAATTGATAAACATTTCTTAATTCCTTTTTTCACTGATTCTATATGAACATAGAACATATGGAAATACAGTACACAGAACTGTAATAATGTCCATAATATAGCCTTGTACATGAGGCTCAAATTGACAGGGCATGTTCTCCTCTAAAGGAGGAAGTATTGTATAGGTATTCCTATTGCTTGCTATAATTATTTTTGTTGTTATATTTCTTTGTGTATTTATATAGCTGTATATATGGATAGATACCAAGGTACCATACAGATAGATAGAATGGTAAAAAAAACCACCTCTGTATGAAACTGATACTGGAGAATCAGGGTGTTTCCAGAAGTGAAGTGTGCCAAGAACTTATGCCTATCCCATGTGAGTGAATGTTATGTGATCGTGCCAGCGTCTGCCAAACCATGCATACAAAGCAGAATAATTCTACAGCAGAAGGGAAAAAAGATGTCATATGATGAACAGTATGCTGAACAAAAGCAGTGTGGATACCACACACCAGCTATACATTACATATTACTCCACAATATGGCTGGATATTACATATTAATGTGCAATGCAGCTGCAGCTGTACTTTACATATTAATGTACAATAAAGTGGTGTCTTACATGTTACTATACAATACACAACAGTGTGTTATACATTACTGTACACTATAGCTGTGTACTATGTAATAATGTACAATGTTGCTGTGTGTTATATATTACTGTACACTATAGCTGTGTACTCCGTAATAATGTACAATGTAGTTGTGTATTATATATTACTGTACAATATAGCAGTGTACTACGTAATAATGTACAATGTAGCAGTGTGTTATATATGACTGTATAATATAGATAGTGTGTGTCTTTAATACTGTACAATATAACAGTGTGTTATATATTACTGTACAATATACTGGTGTATTATATATTACTGTACAATATAGCGGTGTGTTATATACTACTGTATAATATACTGGTTTGTTAAATAATACTGTACAGTATAGCGGTGTGTATATATTACTGTACAATATAGCCGTGTGTTAAATATTACTGTATAATATATTGTTGTATTATATAATACAGTACAATATAATGGTGTGTTATATATTACTGTACAATATAGCAGTGTGTTATATATTACTGTACAATACCACGGTGTGTTATATATTACTGCACAATATAACAGGGTGTTATAGATTACTGTATAATATACTGGTGTATTAGATATTACTGTACGCTACAGCAGAACCTGCTTTTTCCAGAAACAGCACTGTTTGTCTATAGGCTGTATTTGATATAGGAGCCTGATACTGGTAATTGCAATACCCTACCCAACCCATGGAAACATTTCATGTAGCTTCTAGAGTTGATCGAACCTCAGGAAATCTTAGGTTTGATCAAAGTCGAACATTCCCGAACCTTCCGCATTTAATTGCTGATGCCTTACCGGTCCGTGGGGATGGAGGAGACTGCCCGGGTACCGCCTGGAATTCCGGGATTCAGCCTATTACTTATTACCTAGGCTGAATCCCGGAGTTCCAGGCGGTACCTGGGCACTCTCCTAGGATTTCCTGAGGTCCTGAGATTTCAATCAATTTTAGAAACTTAAAAAAAAAAAAAAAACAGGGTCTCAGCTCCCTTCTGTAGTGTCTGTACATGCTCTGTATAACCGAGTGGAGATGGCTATTGACAGAGCAAAAACAGATCAGTTAGTGTGTATGTGGCCATTTTACCTTCTTTATCACACAGGCATCTTATAACAATGTTTGTGCTTGTCATCTTTGTTATGTGGTAGTTTTTATTTAGATACTGTTCTATTCGCTCCCCTTGTTTCATCAAAACTTTATTGTCTGCAATATTTTTTTTCCATTTCTTTCTAAGTATATTGAGAAAAAAGGTCATAAGACATTGCATTGAGATGTTACAGTAATCTTAAAACATGGAAAATACTGGAAAATCACCTTCTGTGTAAAAAGATCAAAGAAAAATTAAGCAGTGTAAAACTCTCCATTGTGAGGTGGATGGTCCCCTGACAATATAAGCATATGGTGAAAGCCACAGCAGCAGTTTAGTTCCTAGCGCTGACATCTCATGACTACAATGACAATACTGACATCTGTTTGATTACTTTAGCTACACATTATTGCACTTTTATTGAGCTCTGTACTTTCCCTATAATGTGCCCTCGAGGCAGCAGTCTGTATGGGGTGCAATCTTCTAACAAACGCAACATCTCAAATATGCCTGTGGGGGGCAGTAGAGCTACAGAAGTCCTGGATCTATAGCCCAAGAACAGCTCTCCTATGTGCAGAAGGGCCTCCCTTACCAGATGGCCTGTCACATGAGAGCTCCTCATGGGTGAGATTTTCAGCATAGACTCTTCTATAGCAAAGGCCATTGCCATACCATATAACTGGAAAGCAGAATTATTATTGGGTGTATGTAGATAGTTGTTCATAATCAGGATCAAAAAGTAATATGCAGGAACGCTGAGCGTATTACATTCTCTTTACCTGTCTGTAGGACAGACACAAGTTTCTATTTACAGCCATGGGCACCAATATTTAGACTGGTGGGGGTCTGTCTACTAATATGCCCACTGATCAGCTAAGTAAAATGCTCCAGAGTGGGCTAAGTCCCCTTTATTGCTTATTGGGCACAGGTCCGTACTTATGCTAGTGGTTTTGCCTGGTAATGCAGCTTAGTCCTATTCAACTGAGCTTCAGTACCATATAGCCACTCTCAAAATACAGAGCTGTGCCTGGAAACCAGAAGTCACCTACTTATCTCATACTGATAAATTGTCTTAAAGCAAATAAATAAGTCTTTTTTTACATTTTTTAAATAAAGTTATATAACTGTAGTATAACAGAACGGGCGGTGATTGACAGTTATCACCGCTCGCTCTGCCCTGGCCTTCCCAGATGTAATGCCTAACATATGAATGCTAACATATATTAAAATATACCTGAAGAAAGGCCCAGTTTCACTAATAATATGTTGATGTGGTGGGACTGGCCCTGCAGTTGCTGATGCAGTCATTGGTGGTAGCAGGGATGATTGGTCATTAGAAACAAAACAAAACAAAAAAAATATATATATGTGTATATATATATATATATATATATATATATATATATATATATATATATATATGCCAGAATATCCCTTTAAGGATACGCTATTAGCACTGTAGTCCTGGAAAAACCTTTAGTTCCAGTTGCCCTTATTAAATATGTAGGAGCTCCTTGGGACTGGTGCTGTTGATACTGTATATATGTTGTGTATGGAGACTGTAAGATGAATTCATCAGGTTTGAGACTTGTATATTGCAGACAAGGGTTTATAACTGCTCATCTTTAGTTGCATCCCATAAGCCAGAGCTTTTACTATCAGTCTCCTATGCAGTCTCTCCTGTGCTGTAATAAAGACCATCCTGTCTGTGAGGAGCTGCAGGATACAAACCAAATATCTGGTTTCCTGTCCGTAAGTAAATATTTACAGGGGGACTAAATCCATGACACTCTCCTTAAGTTCATATGGTTTTAGGGTTAACATCCTGCAGCCATTTATAGCTCTTGTCTCCAGTGTCACAGGGACAAAAACTAGGTCACCGGCAGACATGGCCACAACAGCTATTCCAAGTGAAAAAACAAATAGGAGCAAGAAATCTTTCATTGATTCTGCATAGAAACAGTATGTTATAATATTCATTGTAGTAATAATAATAATAATAATAATAATATTATAATTTATTATTATTATTATTATTAATATGATTAGTGAATAAAAAATTATTAACTGAAATCTAAATTCTGATTCCATCGTATTGTCTGAAATATAGATATTTATCATTACCAAAATGTAGATGAGACTAGGTATAATAATGTTGCAGTGGCTTTGTGACTGTTTTATACACTTAAAGGAGTAGTAAAACAGGGCGGCCAGAGGGTGTTGGGAACATAACAATAAAGTCATACCTACCCGTCCCAGTTCCCCCGGATCAGCAGTGCTGCCACTTACAGTCCCATCAAGGGAACTGAGGCAGGACACTTTCAGGTACTCAGGTTTCCTTTTAACCACTAAAAAAGCAAAAGAAAATTGCATAATAGACACATACGTTCTTTGTACAGATGGAAGAGTCATCTCCCTTTTCTCTTTTGTCAGTTGATGACCATGCAGAAGCTGAGGGACCAAGTCATTAGTCAAAGTTGTAGCTTGTCATAGCAATCGATGGTGCATGCAGAGATGATGCAGGTTGGTAAGGACTGGTAGAGCTTGTTTAGCAGAGGTCAAAGCAGCTGGAGATCAGGAAGATCACTGAGCCAAAAATAAGCTGGGCTTGCCAACAACTTGTCGGCATCAGAAATGCACATTAGAACCTTCTTATTTTATATGCATATTAGCAATGTACTGTGGCTTTATTTAAAGAAGCAATTTATTTTTTATTTTAATTTTTTTGCTTATACATTGCAGAATATGCTATTTATTAAAGGGGTATTCCAGATCAAGTCTCTCAGTACTATGTCTTATGTAAGATTTGAGAAAGGATCACCTAGGTTGTACTGTATCTATAATGTTCTGTAAAAGTGCTATTTTACGCTATTCTAATATTATCAGATAATGGCAATTACTACATTTACTTACATAGACTTTATGCTCTCTACTGCAAGGCATGGTGGACAATATTATGTTGTTTAACTTACTGGCTTCCTCTAGAAACTTCTAATAAATGGGCAGTTCTTGTTACAAGAAGGGCCCCGGGTCAAAGACTTTCCCTCACATGTAGACCCCCATTAACAGAAGAGCTGTGAATTTACAGGGTACAGCCAGAGAACAAAGGTCAAGGGTTATCAGAGTAGTGAAGAAGAGATCTTCTTGTCTTGTGAATTTTAACCCTTTTTTATGTTGCATCATGTAAGTGAATACTGGGTCACTTACACACAGCAGTAGACAAAGGGTTAAGCAGAAGGACACAGGACAGCTTTTTTCTTCCCTGTGCATCCCAGGGGCCCCCCCTCCCCTACGGGCCCCATACCAGCTGCCTGCCCTGCCTCTATGGTAGCTATGCCACTGCACATAGAACAGACCTCTTCCTGTTACACACAAGGCATGTAATTTATTGGTTGCCAGACTGGTGGTCACATGACTGAAATGGCTGCAGCAGAGCTGGTATGAAACAGATAAAACTGCAAGAATACATGTGGTGAGTGTGCATTATAATGGCCAAAGACCCATAGTGTTTCTTTAAAGACTGACCTGGTGAAATTGCGGTGGCAGATCCCACTCTTTACACCTTGAAAGGACCATTGGGTAGTGTAGGGTCTCTATGTGTCTCTACACAGAGGGAAGAAAGAAAGCCTAAGAAAATAAATGCCAGCTGTTGAATGAATTTAAGCACCTCATGGGTCCTGATATCATAAAAAAATACAATAGTAACCAATATACACTGCAGACACAACGTGTAGCACTTTACTATTAATGACATCAATTCTCAAGAGTGTATCTGAGTGTCTTAACTAGACTGCAGCCACAGCATGAGGGAGGATGAGGATGAGAAAGAGGAGTAGTAGCCACAAACTGTAAACAGGGAAGATAGTTTAAATAACTTTTACAGGCCCTGTGGTGACTTCATGAGTGACCTTTAACCCCCATCAGGTCAGTTTGCTCCCAGATTTGTACATTCTGTCTAAACAATGTGAAGGGGGTAAGACTTTTAATGAATCACTCTCTCTGGGCTGCCTTCTGCTTCCCATCCATCAATTTAATGCAGGGCATTCCATGAAAAGTGGGTGGGAATTGAGGAGAGAGTGATGTTGTGGCCTGTAAATGTTGAGTTCCAGGAGAAGGTGCAATCCATCATACCTGCCATGCACCTCTTTCTGCTGGGGTGTAGAGGTATTCCCCCGACAGAGCCGCTCTGTCAATGGCACAGACTAACAATATGTATACAGAGTAGCTTTCCATCTAACTGGCTGTGCGCACTAACACCTACAATCTGCCAATGTGTACATTAAAAGCAATGTGTTGGAGTAAAATAGTCACTGACAAAACCCAGATATTATCCTTTTTTTTGTGTTTGTGTATGAATACCTGAAAATGCCATAGTGAGCAGACAGAATGTGATAGAACGTGATATCGGGGAAAGTTTTGCATAAAAGAGGTATTTGAGGTCTACCTAGGTTTCTCTAAACAGAAGCTTACTTTCAGGTGCTATCAGTGCTACCCAAAACTTTTGTGACCCATATAACACTTTTTTTTCCTCCAGTTTCAGAGCTATTGTGGATTCACATTGCCACCCATATACCAGGAAATGTGTACTCATATAGACATAACTAGTTAGGATGTGAATAGTGATGTGAATGTTGAATTAATGTATTAATCTGACTCCACTTACAGGTATGGGAACAGTTAAAGGATGAGTAGACTGACTCAGTGTCTGACATGCCATTGACAATTTTAAGTGGTTGCCTAGGGGCTCAGGATGCTGGAAGTTAACATATTTGTTTCATGGTGAAAGTCAAACACATCAGTTGTACTTCTTATCTGTGACACAAGATCAGCTAACAATGTGCTGCTGGTGGAGTGTATAGATTGGGATATTGTTACATCCAACCCAGGAAAGTTTTCACTTAATTCTTTATTTTATTATGATCAAAAAATGAAAAACAAATAAAGCTTCAAGGGGTTTCTGTGGTATTAAAGAAAAATGTAAAAAAATGTTACATTTACAGCCTGCTCAAGTGATAAAATAATAAAATACGCTATACCAGTAGTGACTCTGGTCCTGCTGCCCTTGTTTACTTTCCCTGCACTGATGATTAAAGCCAATCACTGACTTCCGTAGTCTTGTGCTGCCTAATACTGAGGCCAGTGATTGGTTGTGGGCCGCCTGTGGAAGGCATCAGGAGCAAAGCACGCAAAGCACGTCAGGTAGGCAAGCAAATACAGCAAATGGGGAGGATCGGAGTGACATTGCTGGGCTCATCAGCAGGTAAGTATAAAGTAGTGCATTGTATTTTAACAGTCTAGCAAACAGTACATTATTTTAATTCACTGAATCAACCCCATACATGACTGAATATGACACGACATGCTTTGTCATGTAGGCTGCATTCACACTACGTATATTTCAGTCAGTATATGTATATTTCAGTCAGTATATTTCAGTCAGTATTGCAACCAAAACCAGGAGTGGATTAAAAACACAGAAAGGATCTGTTCACACAATGTTGAAATTGAGTGGATGGCCGCCATTTAATGGCAAATATTTGCTGTTATTTTAAAACAACGGCTGTTATATTGAAACAATGGCAGTTATTTACTGTTATATGGCGGCCATCCACTCAATTTCAACATTGTGTGGACAGATCCTTTCTGTGTTTTTAATCCACTCCTGGTTTTGGTTGCAATACTGACTGAAATATACTGACTGAAATATACGTAGTGTGAACACAGCCGTATATTGTAATGTGTATTATAACCTCCTGTCTGCTTCCGATCAGTCACTTCCATTTTTAAATGTTTAGATTTTAGCCAGCTTACTGCTTTATTCCCCAGCATCACATGGACAGAGCCAGATCTCTGCAATAAGAGGGCATTGTGATTATCCTAACCTCTGTATTCTCATATAAGGACACATTCAGTCTCCTCCATTATGACTATGCAAGAACATTTTAACCATCAACACTTACTGTGATAGCAGATTGTATATAGAGCCTGTGTGGGACTGCATACAGTATGTGATTTCATCAGACAGTTCTGTCACCTGCGTAAGTGAAAAAAAGGAGTCACCAAAGCCTAATTCAGACTTTTGCTATGTATAAACCCTATGCAATACTGAGTGACAGAATCAGCAATAAAAAAGTGAAGTAAAAGAAACTGATACATGGATTTCTACAGTGGAAAACTTTAGTTTGGGACAGAGCTACCTTTTAAATTTTTGCAGCACTACTGATTGATATTAACTACTTAGTGACAGCTGCAGTCCACAAGATTATGTTCAACTCAATGTATTGATCTGGTCTTTAGCTTTAGTTCCATAATTAAAACCAATTAGTTGCGCTACAAGAGGGCGCAGTGTACCCCAGGCCTAGGGTCCTAGAGGCTGCAGCAAGATCATAAGCTATTTTTTTTTATTGCTTTCAGATTGCTAATAGGGCAGAAGAAGTAGAAAGCTTTGGTTCTCACTACCTTGTTTTGTTTGTTCAAATGAATACCTGTTCATATAGTGCATGGACAGGTGGATCTCTGTTTTGGCTCAAGGAGGGGATACTCTTCTATATCTGTATGTTACCCACATGGCCACCATTACAGCTCCAACATAGTTATCACTCAGATTTCCCAGACTGATATTGCTCAGTGTAATAGGCCGAGGGATCAGCCAACAAACAGACAAATTCTAGTTGAGTGGCTGATTGCATCTTTTAACTTGGTTAAGAAACCATTTTTCATTAGTTGCGTGTAACAGGGGAAGTGCAGCTGACAATGATGGAAGTTGATGACTGAATTCAGTGATTGTTCTTGTGACTTGCCTGCATGGTGGTTCAGCCATGTAATGGGCTCCTTAAACAATTGCTGATCTATTAGATTATTACTCATAGTAATACCAGCCTGAATCTAGAAAAGTCCCTTAAAGAGATGTAATAGTTGTCATACTGGTTGTTACCCAGCTTTCCCCACTAACATATACAGCTAAAAATGTACTTACTTCTCAAAAAGAAAAATTTATTTGTGACAGTTTTCTTATTTTTGGTAATTCAGGCACAGTCCAGTTTTGCGACCTCCTTAGAACCAACTAATTACCAATAGATCTGAGAGACAATATATAGAGGAGACATAAATGGTGCACATTCCTGCTGGTGTAAATGAACCCAGCCATTGTGCTGTGTGCTCGGAGACACATTTGTAATGCATTTTAAATAATAAAGACTTAATGAGTCTCCTGCTCCGGGACATTTTTTTGGATATGTTAATGACAAGAATTTACAGACTTCCCACAATCACAGCCAGTGTTACAGCATTGTAATGAGCTCAGCCTAGCTGTAAATGCTTGGCTGAAGCTTTCTCTGACATGTCTATTGTGCCATACATGGAATAGACAGAGAGGAACCCTGCGTTTCCCTGTTTAGGGGCAATAAGCTGTGATCCATAAAGGAAGTGTAATATACTGGATGTCTTTTATTTCTGCAGCTCCCTCCTGAGAACACTATGTGAAAGTCTTTTGCGCACTCTGACTATTTTAATCTAATGTGGGAGGACCAGACTTGATGGGCCATATCTCCTGTCTTTGTCTGAAGAAGGAACCCCCGGCTATCTGTTACAGAGTTACCCTGTGGAGTGACAGACAGACGTAACAGGTTATACTGGTGCCTGTCTCTTATCACACTCTTACATAATGGCACCAAATATCTTCTTGTCACCCATGGTGTAGGGGCACCTAAGTCCTCTCTGTGTAAATACAAGTCATTGATCAGAGTATTAACTATGTCATAATGGGACTAGGGGGGTTCTGCACCAGAGCAAATCAATGGGGGTCTTATTATAACTTATTTCCTGCCGTTGACTAATAACAGGGGAAAAGCAGCATTTGAGGTTCAGCCCCGGGGTAGTCTGAGGCTTCAGTTTATTTCTACATAAACAAATAAATTAGCTGTTGAAAGAGGGAGAAAGTTGGGTTGAACCGGGGCAGAGGCCATCCATAGAAGACGAAATCTAATCTCATGAACACCTAAAGGTATATTATATTGAAGGTTATGATGATTAGGCCTAATCCCTAGGGTTGTACTACATATGGCCTTGCATATGGATCATCATATTAAGAGAAATTGTAGGACTTTTTTTTTTTTTTTTGCTATTGTAGCAACAAACTACTTAACACTGCGGTGTAGAAGAGCAGAAAAATGTAAGCATCAAAGCTAGAAAAGAACAAAGCCAAGGTCGAAAACAAACAAATTGTATGTTAAAAAAATGCCAGAGGGTAAACAGATAGAACTGGGAACCAAAAAACCACTCACAGACAATACGACAGCAGGACAGAGGACACTGCTATTACAGGTAGCAATCCAAAGTGGATAGAAGGTTGGTTGGGGGTGGCACAGTGATGATTAATACTAACCTGATTAATATTAATAACAAGTATGTAATTTGAATGGCTGGTTGTTTTATAGACTATACTCCTCCTAGAGCTTCATCTTTAGGCTCAGGTTGCTTCAATGCCAGAGCAGGACTGAGGATGAGCAGCCTTTCTCTCTGGGTGCTATCCAGCATTTTTTGTCGCCAAGCTGTCCTTCTTGCCCACATAAACAGTGAGGGAAGCAGAGGTGACTTTGAACCAGAGATAATTATAGGGAGCCTGCAACCTATCTGTGCCATGTAACCCGCATCTGACGGAGAGGATAGACTGACGCTACTCACAGTGGAAGCTGGACACGGTGGAGCTATTCTGTTGGTGGACAGAACTGGCAGCCACTTTGGCTACATGATCGTGTGTTGTACTTACTAAAGTCAATAATAATTGATGTTCTCTTTCACTCAGCTACACTAGGCCATACTTCTCATTTGGGTGGGGTTGTGCAGGTTTTCCTTAAGGCCCTATTACACCAAGCGATTATCGGTTGTATTTGGCCGAATCGCTTGAGGTAATAGCTATTGTTAAAAGGCAACGATCAGCCGACATGCACGATGTAATGCCTTTCAACTTGCTGAAAAAAGTTAGAACGATAATAGGGCTTCTGCAAGCAAGGAGCAAGGGCTGAACAGACATCGCTAACGACATAAAAAGCAAGGGCTGCACGGACATCGCTAACAACATATACATAGCCCATGCTGGTGCTCACTTACAGTACTGGGTCAGGACTTGTAATACGGTCCTAAGCCCGGTGTGTGCAGCTATGGCTATGTTCACACAACGTACGTTTTGTATTAACGATTTGCAACAACGGCCGCAATTAATACAAAATTTACATGGTACTGCCATCAGAGTAGTCTGGTCTATTCTTGTTCTTAGAAATAAAGGCTATTCCATGCGAGAAATTGCTAAAAAATTTAAGATTTCCTACAACGGTGTATACTACTCCCTTTAGAGGACAGCACAAATAGGCTCTAACCAGAGTAGAAAAAGAAGTGGGAGGCCGTGTTGCACAACTAAGCAAGATAAGCACATTAGAGTCTCTAGTTTGAGAAACAGACGCCTCACAGGTCCCCAACTGGCATCTTCATTAAATAGTACCCGCAAAACACCAGTGTCAACATCTACAATGAAGAGGCGGCTGCGGGATTTTGGCCTTCAGAGCAGAGTGGCAAAGAAAAAGCCATATCTGAGACTGGTCAATAAAAGAAAAAGATTAAGATGGGCAAAAGAACACAGACATTGTACAGAGGAAAACTGGAAAAAAGTGTTGTGGACGGATGAATCCAAGTTTAAGGTGTTTGGATCACAAAGAAGAACGTTTGTGAGACGCAGAACAAATGAAAAGATGCTGGAAGAATGCCTGACGCCATCTGTTAAGCATGGTGGAGGTAATGTGATGGTCTGGGGTTGCTTTGGTGCTGGTAAGGTGGGAGATTTGTACAGGGTAGGGCTGGGTTCACATTATGTATATTTCAGTCAGTATTGTTGTCCTCATATTGCAACCAAAACCAGGAGTGGATTAAAAACACAGAAAGGATCTGTTCACACAATGTTGAAATTGAGTGGATGGCCGCCATTTAATGGAAAATATTTGCTGTTATTTTAAAACAACGGCTGTTGTATTGAAATAATGGCAGTTATTTACTGTTATATGGCGGCCATCCACTCAATTTCAATATTGTGTGAACAGATCTTTTCTGTGTTTTCAATCCACTCCTGGTTTTGGTTGCAATATGAGGACCACAATACTGACTGAAATATACGTAGTGTGAACCCAGCCTAAAAGGGATTCTGAATAAGGAAGGCTATCACTCAATTTTGCAACGCCATGCCATACCCAGTTGACAGCGCTTGATTGGAGCCAATTTCATCCTACAACAGGACAATGACCCTAAACACACCTCCAAATTGTGCAAGAACTATTTACAGCAGAAGCAGGCAGCTGGTATTCTATCGGTAATGGAGTGGCCAGCGCAGTCACCAGATCTGAACCCCATTGAGCTGTTGTGGGAGCAGCTTGACTGTATGGTACGCCAGAAGTGCCCATCCAACCAATCCAACTTGTGGGAGCTGCTTCTAGAAGCGTGGGGTGCAATTTTTCCAGCTTACCTCAACAGCTAGAATGCCAAAGGTGTGCAATGCTGTAATTGCTGCAAAAGGAGGATTCTTCGACGAAAGCAAAGTTTGATGTAAAAACAATGTTATTTCAAATACAAATCATTATTTCTAACCTTGTCAATGTCTTGACTCTATTTTCTATTGATTTCACAACGTATGGTGGTGAATAAGCGTGACTTTTCATGGAAAACACAAAATTGTTTGGGTGACCCCAAACTGTTGAACGGTAGTGTATGTATAAAGGTTAATGGCCATAAAGAAAGCTGTGAAGACCACTAATAGAGGCTTCAATGTAATTGTATTTTATGATTTTTCTGTAGGGATCAAACAGAAAGGTTCTCATATTAGCTCTAAATACATCGTCTTCACTTAGCTCATAATCAAAGCACCTGTGTACAGAACGTGGGGGAGGAGAAAGATTTTTACCTTCCCTCAGCCAATTGACATGCCTAGATGTATTCTAAGAAATGCTGAGGGTCCTATAACGGGGGTCAACTACAGCCCGATCATATTAGTAAACGAGCGCTGATCTGCTAGATTGGTGCTGTAAGGGCTGCATGGACATTGTTAGCAATGCCCATGCAGCCCTTGCCCAAACATTTGATACCTTACCGCTCCCTGTCTTCTCTCCAGTGCTCCGCAGTTTACCAATTCTGGCGGCAGCAGTGTCTGAGTGGCCTGTCAGCTGACAGGCTGCAGCCGCTGGAACCGGCAAGCTGTGGAGCACAGGAGAGAAGACCAAGAGTTGGGAGAAGTAAGGTATCAGGTGTTTGGGCAATCATCAGCTGATTTTAGGTCCAAACCTAAACAGAGGAATCCGTCCGAATGCGTGTATTGCTCCGTGTAATAGGACCCTGAGTCAGTGAGAGCAACTGATCTTCACAATATAGCTCTTAAGTCCAGGGACAATATTCAGCTCAATATTCTTGGTTCAAGGAAGGTACTTTCTCCAGCTATATGACAGCTGAAAGGTGGGAGGTTCATGGCCTGAGGATATTTTATGTGAAAAGTGGTGCAGTGGACACTCTCTTTAAAACAGCCTCAGAATTGCATTGGAGTGCTACTTGTGACTTTTGTAACTCACATGATATGTTGCTGATAAGTCATGGATTGAACAGGTCATATAGTACTATTGCTATAGGTTCCAGTTTATATCATATCACATTTCGACTTGCTGTCAGAATGACTCCCAATGTATACCTACAATAAAAGGTTCAATGTATCTCACTTTGCCCATTCCCAGAGGGAATCCTTGACAGAGGAGACCGACACCTCAAGAATGGCAGGTGAGTACAGCTGTACCCACCAAGTTTGACAGGACCCGCTGACCACCTGATGTGCATAGGATGTTCAGCTGATATTCATTCAACCAGAGGAAAAAAGGATAGTTGTTAAAGGAGATATGCCACTCTCATAGTTGTCTGACAGTGACGTATTCCCCTTTTGCCTTGAGAACAAAGCACACATGTATATGGGGAGTTCCTAAGGAATAGCTATAAGCCTGACAAAGATTTGACCTGCAGCTATAGAAAGTGCATGGTCACCTTCCTTCAGATTACACCAATATTCCACCTTATAGAGACACATCAGCATAATTGCCTTTGTGTATAAGAGCAGGGGAAACGGCTCTAAACATTAGCACAAATCTGATTCAGCCTTGGACGATCCTGTGAATGCTGATTTTTCAATTTTTCATAAGGTAATATGACTGCAGCTGCTGTACGCAGCGAACAATTCACATTGACTGTACCAAATTATGAATGACTATACTGTTATTCCTGTGTACTCCCTACTGGATGAAATGTACAGAGCAATAAATCATTCGGCATGTTATTTCAATAATTGTAGCCGTGACTGTAAAGGAAAAAATAGTGTCAGAATCTACTGTCCTCGCGGTGACAACTGAATGGCCATTGAAATATCTGAATTTAGAAACATCTTTTCTCTGCATCATCTGATCCCAGCCTGTCCTGCCAGGTGGAGACGGATTGCTTTCATTTCTAAATGCAATTATACTTTATTATGTTTTATTTCCCCTGTATCCTCAGAGGATTCGCTCATAACCTCATATCCTCTCTCACATCCACGTGGGCCATACTAGCTCTGTTTGCTTTTGTCTTCCTGACAACAGGCCAGTTTAATTAAAATCTAATTTGTTGCCAGTGACAACTAGTCGCAGACGTTTCACTCATGTATCCATGCTTAGCTCATGCTCCAGAGTGACGGCTTGGCACCAGGTTGCAGGCTGGTTCAGGGTAGCCCTCTAAAAAAGCCAGGCCTCAGCTTCTGCTGTGCTTGGGCCAAGTTGGTGTTAGTGAGTGTAATAACTGTGACGTAATTCCCTGTCACTAGACGCTCTGGATTCCTTGAATGAGAAGTATACTTTGTTGAGAGAAGGCCGTTAAATTGAGCTAAACAGGACCTGCTATGAGTGAATCTTACTTCACTAATATGGTCTTATGGCTGAATGTCTCCTATTCAGTAACATCTACACTATTAGCGGCACCGGCTGCCAAATGAGTCTGCAGGCATGGGTCTTTAGTTAAGGGTCATTACATACATTATTCCAAATCCCTTACCAAACAGAGTGCCAAAGGGCCCCATAGCTACATTATTTCCATGCCGTAACTATAAACGTTGTGTTTTCTGACACTGACAGGGTTAACAACCTATTTCCACTGTTCTCTGGGGCCTCAGTATTTTTATATTCTTTTCCACATGTTGGTCTTCCAAACTTTAGCCTGGCACTTTTATAAATGAGACGTTTTGATGAAAGTTATTGAGTAGCAATTACAGTGTAAACTTTGTCCACTTATTGGAAGTCTCTATTCAATCACAAATGTCCACACGTAATATATTATTTCAAAGCATCGTAATGACTCTTGTTATAGATAACCATTACTTGTTCAGAGACTTTTAAAGGCCTAGAACAGGAGGGCAGGATGCAATGGTAGGAAATGGCTCAGTTTGCTTCTAGCAACCAATCACATTCCACCTGTCATTCCTCACAGACTCTTTGGAAAATGAAAGGTGGAATCTGATCGGTTGCTAGGGGCAGTTTCACTTTACAACATGTTTGATAAATCTTCCCCTATATTCAGACCATTAAAGTAAAGGGGACCAAGCCTGTCTGTGGGGACCAAGCCTATACTTCAGTATAGCAGAATAATGTTCAAGATTTTTATTATTTTAAAGCATACAAGCCTGTAGAAAAAACTTTTGACATGTTACAGAGTAATGTCAAAAGTTTTGATCGGTTGGGTTCTGAGTGTTGGGACCGTAACCAATCAGGAGAATGAGTGGGGAGAAGTCTGCACCTCAGTCTGAAGTCTGCAGTGTGTTCTCTCCTGGCTCTGTGTCACGTAACCAGAATGGCCGCATAATGTAAGTTGAATTGTGTGAAATTCGTTTGGATCTGTTTTTCCCTTGACTTCTATTATTTAAAAAAAAAAAATCAAAATGGATGACCACATTTTTGTACTTTAAAGATAACCATTTAAAAACAGATACCTTAAATGGACTGCAAAAACGCAATGTGAATCCAGCCTAAGGCCATGTTCACATGGGGTATAAAAATCTTCCGTAACGCCTGATGTCTTACATGTTCACCTGGCAGATACTGCAGTATCGGCCAGATGAACATAACTTGATTATAATTAGAATGCTGGCACATTGGGGTGTGCCGGCACTTCAATTTACCATTGACCACAGTGTAAAGTATGGCCAGCAGCCGTTCTTCACACTGTGAGCCTATTTTCTACACCTGCTATTCACCAAACTGCGGCTGTAGAAAATAGACCTGTCAATTATTTTCTGCGGCCGTAGTGTATACAGGGAGTATACACTATGGTTGTTGTTCCAAACACTTCAATGCTATTGAGTACTGTTAGTTAACAGTGGCCATTGTTTTACTACAGCGTGTGAACATGAGTGGGATTGAGATGAGTTAGTTACTATAATTCGCTATTATCAGAAACAGCTTATACATTATCTTAATCAATTATAGAATATTATATAATATTAATATAATATTAATATTAATATAGAATATTATATTAGGATATAAGTAAAATAGGTTATCTAATGCTCACTGCTTTAATATTTATGCATTCTACCATTTCTAACATTTCCATCTAACACATAAACCCTTCAGCATCTGCCCACCCAGATGAGAAGGAACAGGAAATGGGTGACATGGCCTTTCTGGCATTGACTGGAGGTTCTTTATCCACTGGGCCTCAGCAGGCCTAAGGGCCTTACGCTCCATTAAAATCTGACAGAATATGCGGAATAAGTGGCAGTAGCCTGCCGTAGCAACCAAAACACTTGTATGAAATCCAAACAAAATTAGGCATTCTTAATGTTACAGATGACAGGCTTGATGGCCTATAAGACTGACAGGTAATTATATATGTAACATGTATATTACTATCAGAATGATTTCATGTGCCTAATACTACAAGTAAGGTATGCACACTAAATTCCATAGGCTCTTTGTATATTTTGCTTTCTTTATTCTTTCTTCCAAATTACTGAACAATGTTATAAGGAATCTCTCTTTATTCAGCCCCTTAGTGACTAGGCTTATTACGGCCTTTCAAGTTTGTTTTTCCAGTCACATTTCAAGAGTTATAGCTTTTTTTTCTTTTTCTACTGATGTGGCAGTATGAGGGCTTGATTTTTATAGGATGAGTTGTATTTTTGCTGTCACCATTTTTTGGTACATGTAGCCTAGTGCTTAACTTTTACAAACTCTTTCGAGATGAATGGAAATAAAACCAGCAAACCCACTATTACTTTTTTGTGGTTTACATTTTGTACCATTATTCTCTGTGTAGCATAAGTGATACATTTTTTATTGTGGGGGTTGGTATGATTTTGATCATTCCTAATATCTATAGGTTTAGGCTGGGTTCACACTACGTTTTTTTTTCATCCGTTAAAACGGATGCATTAGTGTGCATGCGTTTTGATCAGTTTTTCCATTGACTTGTATAATAAAAAAAATGGATCCGTTTTTTTTAATGTACATAAAAATGTAGCTGACCCTATTTTTGTGTCCGTTAAAAAAAATTGATCCGTTTTGATCTGTTTTTTTTACAATGGAAGTCAATGGAAAAACGGATTACAACGGATGCAGTACGTATAAATACCATGTTAGGGGATGTAGACAGAACGATCCATATATATATACATATTTTTTTATTTTTTTATGGGGTGGGGGGGGTGTAAATGATGTATTTAGCTTTTATTTTACTATGTATGATCATAGACTTAAAGTGTACCTGTCATTAGAAAAAAAAATGAGTGCAGACTTTTCCCGACTTGTTCTCCTAATCGGTTGCAGTCTGAACACTCAGACCCAGACTGATCAAAACTTTTGATATGTCTCTGTAACAATTCAAATGTTTTTACTTATGATATGTACACTTCAAGGGGTTATATATGTTATGGCCACAGGCATTATACATTATTTCATTTTTATTTAATTCACACTACAGGTCTTTACAAATGTGATCTTCTGATCGGTGACATAATGCTCCTGTAAACTGACAGGTAATCTATTAGGCTGTGCTTGTGGTATGACCTAATAGACATATAGGCCTTGCAGGTCTGGGCCTTTCCTAGGTACCCAGCTGCTAGGGTAACCCATTGGAGGCCCATATGAAGTTGTTGTAACTGTTGTGCAAGTATCTTCTTGTTTTCTTTTATTCAAATGTTCTGCCTAGCAACAGTGAGGTATTAGGGTGGAGCAGACCAAACTCAGACAGATGCTAGTAACTGGACAATGAATAAATACATGGAGTAAAGTGCGTTCTGATCCTGCAATCCAGCAATCCTGATCCTGCAATCCAGAGGGGATCCTTTTGGAATCACCTGCATCCCGACCACATTAGAGTCACCAACTACATTAACGGGAACCTATGAGGTCACATACAAGTCCCCTCCCTCACTCCTTAGCTATGTTCATAAAGAATTAATGGAGCTCTGGCTGTGCAGGTGTGTTGTCCTCTGTTAATTCGTAGATCAGCTTGTAATCATTTTTCTTTGGATAGAAGTTAGCTTTTTATGTTAGGAATATCCCTTTAACTCCTTAGCTCTGAGCCGTATCTGATACAAAACACAGTATAAAATATGGTGCAAACAACAGAAAACAGTTTCAATGTATAAAACACATATAATATATGCAAGTAAGGCACTAACACCCAACCACAAGTGCTGCAGTAATCCTAGTGGGACACTGCAAATCCATGTAGTCAAATATGGGCCAGAATTAGAGATGAGCTAACCGGGTTCGGGTTCGCGTCCATCCGAACCAGAACGTTCGGCATTTGATTAGCTGGGGCTGCTGAACTTGGATAAAGCTCTAAGGTTGTCTGGAAAACATGGATACAGCCAATGACTACAGTATATTTATGTTTTCCTCATAGCCTTAGGGCTTTATCCAACTTCAGCAGCCACCGCTAATCAAATGCCAAACGTTCGGGTTCGGATGGACTCGAGCATGCTCGAGGTTCGCTCATCTCTAGCCAGAATGATCAGAAATGTGTTAGATGTGATCCATACATCTAACCATTATAGGTTCTGAGGATGGATCATGCTTTTAATGGATTTCCAATAAAGAAGCAAGTATTTTCTTTAGCATTGTGTACTGGTGTCTATAGAAGTACTGCATCAGGAGGAACCGCTTGGTCTATTCACACGAATACACTTCGCTTATGTAATATCAATTCCTCCATCTAATTTTAGGCAAGTGCAAGAACTTTGCATGGGCTAGTATTCCTACAGAAGAAATGGAATCTACGTCACAATGAATTGATGTGGTCTGGGGCCCTTAAAGATGAAAGTATCTAATGAAGTGGCACTTTAGTGTATTTTACAGAAGGAAACAATGGAGAAAATAAGCGTTGCATTGTGTCAAGGCCCTAAACAGCACATACTATAGGTAATACAGACATCAAGCATGTGCTATTTAAATTCTGCTTTCTATAAACACTGGGCCTTGTACACAGATATAATGCTGTAATGATTGTTCCCTGGAGGATATTTGTTTTTATTACTATGACGGGGCATGGCCTTTTTTCAGTATTCCTATGATTTATAAGGCACATGCATTATAATGGGCCATGGTCCCACCCACACACATCTTATGCTGAATGCCAACTATAAGAAGCCACCTCTTGTATCGTTTCAGCTCTATGCATACAAATACCCATGAAGTGCTTTATGTACAAGCTGCATGACAATGTTGTCCTTTGTTGGCTTTGAACCCAAAGCCCCGCTGCTAACCAATGAACAGGTAAGAGAATTTTCATGTGTGATTGATGTTACTGTATATGCAGAGTGTTTTCTATTAAATGTTCATCTATAATGTATAAAATTATGCACATATTTGCAATAAATTACAAAATCTGCAAACTAATGGAGGAGGAACCTTTCAATTTCTGTTCATAAATGATGCGCATCGTTTAAGGAACATACACATAAGGGACTATATCAGTTTATATTTCCAGTTCAAAGTTTGTACTTTCCAGTTATACTTCTCTTTAGGGTGAAGCCACACAAGTGGTCGGTCACCTGTGGCCAAAATGTGGAGGTTAACGGCCCACTGCCTTTCAAATTACATCCGCATGTGACCAAACGTCCATAGAATCCTGAGTTGATCTAAGACTGAACTGAAAGAGGATGGACTGCATTAAAAGTGCTCTCACATGTGGCACTACTGGCTGTAGCTACCACATGAGTTCCTTAAAGGGTTATTCCCATCTCAGCTTCTTATGCTCTATTTTTAACAAGTTTATCTCTGGGAGTCCGACCACCGGGACCCTCACAATCCCGAAAACAGGGACGCAATCGGCCATGTAATAAATGGAGCATACACCAAACCTGTGCTTCATTGATTCTCTATACAGTCACGGAATGTTCCCACTGAACTCCTAGGGATGGGAGAATACAAGCTGAGATGGAAATACCAATTTAATTGCAGGCAGGACCTGGACCTGCTACTTTAAATAGTCACAATCCAAGTGCAGCCACTTGATCCAAGTGGAACAGATCTTCACTCTAGGGAAGGGGCAATGCTTTACTGGACAGAGGACCACATTAAAACTGCACAGGAATAGCACAGATGACAAAGGTAATAGACATACCTTCATCTTGAGCGTCCCGTGTTCAAGAGGGAGTTATGAGCAGGTTAGATTCATCTAACCTGCTGATAGTTCCCCTTTAAGGCATGCACATGGAATCCGACAGTAGGTTTACATGTAAGAATACCCTCAAATGAAGAGTTTGAACTTGGTATAATAAAGTATTGTGGGAGCATGCACAAATAGCATTATAGGAGTAGAATTGATTTGCCTGTCAGTAATGCCTGCCTAAAGAGGTGCCTGCCATTGCCCTGCAATTCTATTCTGTGGGATCTAGTCTGTTCAATCTTTAGGTAGGTGGTATAGGTCAATAAACATTTACATGAGCACCATGCTTTATGATGGCTTCTTAAGAGTTATATTAACCTGCAGACACTCAAACCATAACGTTTAAAGGACGTTTTTTTTTGGCTTATTTAACACACATTATAAAGTTATATAACTTTGTAATATGTTTAAATAACCGGTCTGGCCCCCTTCCCCCACTTTCGGACCCCCGACCCTGCCGGAAATGAAAGAAAGTATACATTACCAATGACGGTCGTCACCGTCCTCTTCTCCCGGGCACCATCTTGTGACGACGACGTCAGAGCTGGGGGGCGGGCCAGGTCTTCTTCCTCCTCGGCGTCTGGATGGAAAGTGAGTGGAAGAGAAAAGGCTGCTGGTGCATTTGCACGCCAGCAGCCTTTTCATAGGCTGTAGAGCATCACATGGCTTCCAGCTTGCTCAGCCCTGATTGGCTGAGCTTGCTGGAAGCCATGTGATGCGCTCCAGCCAATGAAAAGGCTGCTGGTGCGCAAGCGCACTGGCAGCCTTTTCTCTCCCATGGACCCGGAAGTGAGAGACATCGCAGGGCGGCGGCAAGCGGTGACGGAGAAGCGGACGGTGGGCGAATCGAGTGGAGATCGTCACCGGAGGGTGTCTGTGTGTGTCTGTCTGTTTTTTTTTTTTTCGGGTCCCGTGGGAGTTGTCCTTTAACTCAAAACGTAATTGTAAACCTAGGATTTCCCTTTAGTTCCAGTTTAGGAGATGTAATCTTATAATAAAATGAGAGTAAAAAGGAGGTGTAAATCCAATGGTCAAACCATTGTATTGTACAGACTTTTCTGTTTTCCAAAACATTTTCTTATTTTTTTTTCTCACTCCTATTGACCACCCGCATCATGTTGCTTTTATCATTGTTATAACGTTTTACTGTTTTAAATGAATTAATGTATTGCTAGAATGTATTTCAACCTACAACTTGTGTTCTTTGGATCTTCCTTTGTCCATCTGTCCAGCAGCTGGAAGTGTGAGCTCATCCCACACAACAAAGATGTGAACAGACCCCCCAGAATAGGGTGAGCAGGGCAAATAGGGGAGCAGGAGACAAGGGAAATACAGTATAAACAGGGCATTAATCCAAGGCATAGTACATAAGTCCAAAAAGCCACTGTCCCCATTCTGCCGCATCTGCCTGCTGTTTAGACAGGGAGTGAGTGGGAGCCATGTAAACAAGGGACATGCTGAGCTAAACAGGATGCCGGAGACGTATTGTGACTGTCAGTGCCATAGGGATTATATACCTCTGGTGTCTGAAGGTTAGTGCATCCTCTAATACTTCATATACTACTTTGTTATGATTCTTTAAGTAAAATTAAACATTTGTAATACTATTCATCCCATTTGTGGGATAAGTGCATTACAAGCAATGTGTATTCTTTGCAGCTGTACTGTACATGTTATTCCCTATCCCAACCTGATATCATGGCCCATTTGTATATTTTAGATTTACCGTATCTTCTCATCCTCAATAAGAGAAATGCATTACAGCCTTGTGAGTGCATATACACACATTAGGAAAATACACTATAAACCTCAATCTGCCAATGGAGTGATTAACAATTCCAGCAGAAGGATTGGATATTTTATACATCATGAGCACATAACCAAAAACAGATGTCAAAAGTCAGCTAATATGAAAAACCGACAGAAATTGTATATAGATGGGACTGTCCCAGCTCAGATGACAATGCTGCTTCTGTCTCCCACTAGTATAACCAGTCCACAATGCATCTTAACTTTCTTACATCCTAGCGCAAAAAATGTTGGCTTCAAATCAACTACAGATTAGATCGCAAAGTCCTCAAAGCAGCGACTCCTTACAGCTGTGATTCCCTGTGTATACTGGCAGCTCCGTGAAAAAAATAATTCCCCACCCTTGAAGATCAAGAAGGAGGGTCATCCCCTTGTATCCTGTGCTCCTGCTGTACAGGATAAGGGAAGGGTCTTCTATAGGAAAATGCTGCCTGGTATTGTGTTTGGATGTTCCCACTTGTAATGGTGTTGCCTGCTGAGTACTCTGCATGCTGTCCCTCTCCCATTTCATTGTGACCTCCTGAAACCTTACAATATATAACCTGCTCTTTTCTAAGAAAGAATAATTCTTTACTCTTGGTAATGAATTGGTGTTAGGAGAACCAACCTAGACTGCATTAGAAGTTTTGCAGGTTACTTCTGACAGCCCTCGGCATCGTGTCATTATAATGTAATTAAAGAACCTACTATATTTCCATTAAAAAAATATAAGACCTATAAAAGGATAGATTAAATATGAATTACAGACTGGAGTTATTACTTTTGGGTCCTACCTATGCTTAGTAATATATCTCTCCTAAAATGACCAACTTGGGGATGTAAACTATATCTGGCAAACAGGTGAAGAGGTGATGTAGTGGAAGAAGCATTCAGTAAATCAATAGTATTAAATGGAGGAAGTGAATAAGGTTGTACACATCACCTCTAGGTGATTTAGTGCATAGACATAGTATTTATTTACTTCTACAACTCAAAGCCAGCCTAAAAATCTAAAAACCCTCTCCACTCGTATATTCGCAATTCCAGCACCTCTCCCACCCTTATGTAAATGAATGCAAAAAATGAATGCTGTCAAAATAACATCCACAGGACCCAAGGTTTTCCATCAGAATGTTTCTTAGGTCATCACACTGCCTCTATCAGCTAGTATTCCTCCCAAAGGGCATCCTAGTGCCGACCATCTCTTCCCCATAACGTAAAATAAATCAGTAAATAGTGTAGTAAATCAACTACACTATTTTATGTCAGGCCCCCTTTTCACTTCAGGAAAATCTATTCAGATTGGTTATCACGAAATCGGGATAGATTTCCTGATCCATAGGTTTCTATTGGGCACCAATACCCTTTAAGATTTTTCCTAAACAGTGATTGTGCTGGAAAATAGGCCCGGAAAATATAGGACATATCTTAGAATTGTCCGCAAGTGGTGTCGGGTGCTGCTGGCCCTTTAACTTTACACACTCCTAATTAGGAGGGCATACAGTTAAACGCGGCACCGTGTTTGACAAGGCCAGAAGCCACTCTCTCTCTTGGCCCCATCAATCACCCTTCTGGTTGGAGGCAGCATTATGCCTCCAGCCAAAAGGGGCCGCTCTCTCTCGACAGTGTTGCAGGGCATGAGTGACGTCAGCACGCGCAGGTAAGTATAGGTTTTTTTCTTCTTCTCCATTTTTATTGTCAGAAAAAACTGAAGGTTTTCTGAAGCCTCCTGATCAGTGTTTCCTATTTGTAAAAATGGCCATGGATTTGTGAAGGGGGCCTCACTATTTGAGTTTTACATTTCCAATGCTAACATACAGCAAAGTATAACTACCTGGCTTAATGAAATAGATAAATAGGTATTTCCTACATAGGTATTTTAGTGGGACATATCCCCCTACATCGATAGTAATATACCGTTTTCAAGAAGTTATCTATTGTCTACAGCCCAGTTCTTGCTTTTTACAAAAGGAAAAGTTCTCAGCGGGCTGCAGGGAACAGATAAACAAAACCATCTCCCAGACAATGGTATGTGAGGAAAATCCAAAATCCACAATAGCTGAATAAAATCTTCATATTTTCCAAGAGACACAAGCTTTGCAGACAGAAGCAGTCATTTATAGATGTAGGGCTTTTATACATGTGACTGTTTCTTTTTATTGCAGCTGAAAACCTACCATTATGCTCATTCTCTTGTTCTCCTTCGTCATTTTGGGACGTCAGACTCATTTTTGCGTATCCTGTGCATAATCCTGCTTCGGTATGGCTGTCATGAAGAACAAATTATTACAAACCTTCTTCATATTGGTGCTATGTACAGAAGGGGATTCGGAGAACAGCCAGTTCATAAATGCCTCTTTTCAACTTGTAAAAAGCTTCTCTGAGGAAATAACTAACACAAGGACTTGTGGTTTTAGGCAGCAAGACAATGGACCAGTTCTGTACAATTCTTCCGCTTTAGGTTGAAGAGCGACTAGTTGATCATTCCTTTGTGACTAACAAAAAATAGACAAAATTGCCATTTCCTCCAGGAACATGAATGTGGCTGAGAGAACACAGAAAAATGACTGTTAGTGCAATAAACAATTGCTACATAAACAACAACCGCTGATTCCAGGGGCGACAACCAGCATTCACTTTCTGCTGCGGCCATTGTTGTTGGCTGCACTCTCTGTATTCACAGAAAGGACTGGTCATTGATAGATAGACCCTGCAAACATCTGCGTGTCATCCAAAGAAGTGCAGGGTCCATGGTCATGAACAATACACAGCGCAAATTGTTCACCTTCAGATCTCTGGAAATGGTTAGGGGAGGATGGTAACCTTATATAATGGCAATATGGTTATCCTGTGTCTGTTTTCTGTTACACAAATTGAAAAGATTCTTTCATGGGCATTTGAAGTGAAGCAAATACACTTTATGGTGTACTGCTGGTATAAGAAGGATACAAGTGGCCCTTGTGCTGACTTCTGCGGACGGTACATGACTGGGCAGATTGCTAGAGGAATGCTCTGGTTACTTCTTTTGTAGGGTCAAAAGGCAAAACGTCACCCTGCAAATGCAATGTGCTTAATAAGATATACACAGGATCACATAGCAAGATATTATGCTAGTGGTTTCCCAAAAGATTTCCAGAAAGATTTCTATGGGTTTCCAAAATAGCCAGAATCCAGGGCTGTGTTGTGAATTAAATATAAGTTGAAATATCTACCCACATATGGATTTTATCTTTATATTCATATAGGAGGTCCAGTTGTCCGCAAGCGGCGCAGTATAGATAATCATAGTTCCTGGAAGGACAAACATACTTTAATGCTAAATACATATAAAATGTAACACTAACTTGGAGAGTTCTACAGTATTTATGAATACCCACAATGACATTTATGAGTGAGATGGAAGAATTTCCCGAAAATTTCTTTTGGAGTCGATTAGAAGGAATCAGCAGTCAGATTCAATTTAGTCTAAATAAATACAGTCTGGATTATCCAGAAAAGCTATCTATGACAATCGGTGGTCTCCTAGGCTTCAGGTTTTTTATATTTAACCCATGCAGGGTAGGGTGCCCTACAGCAGCAGTCCATTGTTTAACATGATGGGCAACTATGTTAGGCTAGTTGTATAGACAGAAGCAGCAGTACAGTATATGGCCAAGTTCACACACTGTATTTTGAGAATAAGCAGTGTGAAATCACACTAGTGTGTATAAAACAGCGGCCGCAGTGTATACACTCTGTATACACTGTGGCCACTGTTCTGTGTGACCGCATAGAACAGTTTTGTGCTGCCGCTATTCAGTGAACAGCAGCCGCACAAAAAAGTCTGTACACACAATGTAAAGTATGGCTCCCGACTGTACTTAACATTGTGTGCTATGGCTAATTGGAGTGCGGACACAGCTCAATGTGGCCGCATTCCAATTCAAGCAAAGTGATGTTCACACGGCCGAGACTGCAGCATCCATCAGGTTGAACATCTCAGACAGTGGTGGTTCTGTGGCATGGCTGTGTCACAGAACTGTTGCTGTTTTGCCATGTATGAACATGGTGAAAACATGATGGACCAGGTAGGAGATGTGCATCTGTGTTAGCCTAGAAGTATAGACAGATGCAGCAGTACAGTATAAAACATGATGGACAAGGCAAATGTGCATCTGCGTTGGGCTAATAGTGGCTGCCATTTAAAGAGATTTATTCAAAAGAAATCCTAAAAGTTGTGGATTTGCAGAATCATCAGATTCTCAAGACTTTGCAGACACAGAAATTGTAGTCAAAGGCACAGGGCTGTAGCATAGCATGACGAGGGTATTGACAAGGCTATACAGCATTGTCAAAACCACATTCCAACACCCCCCCCCCCCATCCTCTACCCCATTCCCTCCAAAGAACACGGACAACATATTAGAATCTAATGGCCACAGCAGCCGTTTATTATAAAACATCAGGGAAATATAACGCAAATTACCATAGCACGAAACACGAAATATAGCCTAAACCTCCCTGACGGATCGGTCCTCGGAGCCCAAAACCCCAGGCAGCTTTTTATGGCCTATATCACCCGCACACAGGATTTGCTTCCCACCAACGAGCAACTTGAACCCAAAGGCACCAGACTAAACACGTGCGTGCTAACCCTTGTAGCAGGCGTAACCCCCACCTAAGCCAGTGACTAACTAATGCCTCCCCGGCCATAAAAGTCCACATATTCCAAGGGAGTCCGGAACCCCTCCAAGGTCCCCTCCCACCACCTCCAAGTCCACTCCCACCGAGGACCCCCACCGCCCGCACAGCTGCCGTGACAAGCAGTACAGAAACCCAGCCCCAACCCACAGCTGCTGGACTACCCCCTCAAACACTGCACAAACAAAACCATGACCCTTCACACTAGAAAACAAAAAATTGGGAGGGTGAGTGGGAGATTGCTCCAATTGCTCACCTTAAATGGCTACTGACCCCCTGTGTAGCTCCCTCTTATAACCTGTTACACCCACTCTCTGCTATTTCAACCCTGTCCTAGCCTATCACCCCCATTGTTCCCCCCATAACTAAACACCCACTTTTAACCTCCACCCCCTCCTATACCAATCCCCAAACATCATTCCCTCTGGCTAATTTCTATCATCTCCCCATTTACTGGCCTGTCAAATCCCTGTGATGACGGACTCCCCCTAGGCTATGCCCAAGTCCATCCCCACTCAACAAGTAGCAGACAAAGGCAGGAACATACAGTAGACACAAGACTGTAGAAAAGTAAGTTCAAACATGGCATCCAGACCAGAAGGGCCTTAAAAAACTTAAACTAAGACTTGAAACAAATTTATAACAGACTTGGAACAGGGTGATAGCAAAGGCTCTGAGCAGTAACCTGGTATTGACAGCAAGCTGATATGTTATTAGTGACAGCTACATAGAACCAGGAGCACAGACGGGTAAGGTTGGCTGTTTCTATGCTGGTGTCACAGTGTGTAAGAGAAACAGAAGCTTTTTTCATAAGGTATCAGGATCAAATGGCATGCTGTCAGCATAGGTGAGTAACAGTGCAGATCATGACACTACCCAGGACATGTTGCCAACCACTGCTGTATCTCCATATAGTAAACATATAGTGAACAGCTTCTTGACTGCATGCAAACCTTCATTCTGCTATAATGGTCACCATTGGTATCTGCAAACAGACCCCCCCACCCTGGACCACAGCTGCCTAGTGGAAAATACAGCCCTGAGTGGCAGAAGTAAGGGGTGACCTGGCCCTTTTGCTGCCACCAATGGTTGCCCAAGCCCTAGTACCTGCAGAATTACACAGGTAATTCATAGCAGGTGGGGGCCGGCTGCAATCAGCAGCCGGCACCTCACCATTGACGCGCTGCAGCGTGACATCAACTCCTTAAACGCCGCGATTGCGGCGCAACGTTTAAGTGTAAGTGACAGGGGAGTCCCCTGTCACTTACAGATCGGGACCCCCGCAGTCACTGCGGGGGTCCCGATCGTTAAAACGGACCGCCAGAGGTCTCTCACCTGCCTCCGTGCGGTCCGATCGGCGATCTGGTCACTGAGCCTGCACACTGAGCGCCTATGGCATAGCAATGATCAGTGTGTAAAATTAAAGTAATCAATGTACAAGTCCCCCCAAAAAAAGGATTTTATTAAAAAAAAATATATAACACTAGAAAATGTACCCGGCGCTGCCTGGGTATAAAGTGTCAGTGTGTATAGAGGGTCCTGTATACCTGTAGTATAGAGTTGGTGGAGGTCTTGTTTACCTGAAGTATATAGTTCGGGGGTCCTGTATACCTGTAGAGTATAGTTTGGGGTTCTGTATACCTGTAGTTTAGAGTTGGTGGAGGTGCTGTGGCAGTGTTATCCAGTCACAGTATGGTGGTATTGGTCAGGTCTGGTATGGCAGTGTTATCCAGTCACAGTATGGCAGTATTGGTCAGGTCTGGTATGGCAGTGTTATCCAGTCACAGTATGGCGGTATTGGTCAGGTCTGGTATGGCAGTCCAACGTAGAAAGAGATTTTCCACAGCTCCTTAGGATAGTGCAAATTCTTTATTGGTACATATACGGTGAAATTAAAAACTGGTTAAAATCACGCCGACGCGTTGCGGAGGCAGCCCTCCTTAATCATGGCAATGTAACTACTATACAAATAAGCCTTATATAATGTGTAGGATGTACCAAGTACCACTGACTCCACCCCCACAAAGGTGGGAGGGAGAGGGAAAGGGAGGGGGAAGGGGAAAGGAAGGAGAAAGGGGGGGGGGAGGGGGGGGGGGGAAGGGGGAGGAAGGGGGAGGGGGGAGGGGGGGGGAGGGAAGGGAGAGGGGAGGGAAGGGGAAGAAAGGAGTGGAAGGGGGGGGGGGGGGGGGAGGAACGTCCCACAGATCAACAACGGAAAAGTAGCTGCATAATAATTAATCAATATTCAGTGATATATATATGGTATACTGTGTGATAACAAAAGCAGGTATATGGTAATCCGTTGTGATACATTGTTGGAAGATAACCGAAATGACAGAGAATGAAAATCCCTCTTTGCCACATGACCTGTCCATTACAGCATTATCCTACCACCTGCACAAATATGGGAATTACAGCAATCCTTTTTGTATGTTTATTTTGGAAGTCACACATTTTTTATTATCCAACAACTTTTTTCAGTTTGGAGATGCTTTTTTCTTGCAGGTCAGGGGCTGCCCCATGGGGGCTGCTTTCTCACCGTCCCTTGCCAACATCTACATGGCATACTGGGAGGAGGTCGTCCTGTACAATACACACAACCCATACCGAGGTTTTATCCTTTGGTATGGGAGGTACATCGACGACCTCCTCCTGGTATGGGCGGGCGACGCTGAGAGAGCCAAGGATTTCGTTAATTACATTAATGGCAACACATTGAACCTCAAATTTACTTTTCAACACGAGATCCACTCTATTCCTTTTTTAGATGTTCTATTGTCCTGGGAGGGAGACAAAATCACAAGTACATTATACAGGAAACCTTCTGCTGGCAACGTCATACTCCACGCCCATAGTAGTCACCCGAAACATGTTACCAAAAATCTCCCCATCGGGGAATTCATAAGAACAATACGCAATTGCACCACTCAGCAAGCTTATTTGGCTAGTGCCATGCAACTCACTGAGAGACTACGTAACCGAGGCTATAATGACCATACCATCAATCGGGCACGCAACATCGCCGAGAGCCATGACCGCACATATCATCTCTCGGATAGAAAAGATAACAAACACAAAATTGAACACACTACGAATGGCATAGTCCCACTCATTTTTTCCACCCCATTCAGTCCCCAGTTTAAGGACATACAGACTATCATAACTAAATATATTCCTATCTTGTATCAAGATACCCTGTGTGAACAAGCACTTACAGGGGGGGTTAAATGTGTGGCCAAGAAGGGTCAAACTCTGGGCAACATCCTGTCACCATCCACACTTAAAACTGAACATCTAGCAAGGACCAACAAGAACTGGGTCAACATGACTGGCTTTTTTAGATGTGCTGCCCCCAGATGTCCAATGTGCACATTTTCACTTAAAACCCATTCTTTCTTGTCACACATTACGGGAAACTCTTATACCATCAAGAGCTTCATCAATTGTTCTAGCACACACGTGATATACCTTGCGGAATGTTCATCTTGCCTCGTCCAATATGTAGGGTCCACTATCAGGAAACTGAAGGTCCGTTTCTCTGAGCACATGCGTGACATCCGTTCCACAACGGCACCATGGGGGACAAAATCTATGTCTGGTTTGTCCAGACATTTTCATCAATGCCACATGGGTGACACTAGCACGCTCAAAATAATAGCTATAGAAAAAGTGAATAAACCCCCTAGAGGTGGAGACTGGGCCAAGCTCCTCAGAAAACGGGAAGCATATTGGATCCTAAACTTGGCCACACGTTTTCCCCAGGGCATGAACCTAAAAACGGATCTCTTCTACATTTTTTGATAATACTTTTTGATAATAATAATGAATATGTGTTTTTTTTTTTTTTTTGAAAGAAAAGAAGGGAAATAAGGAAAAAAAAAAAAGAAAGGAAAAAAAGGAAAAGGGAGAAAAAAAGGAAAAAAAAAAAAAAAAAAAGAATTTTTTTTTTTTTTTTAAAAAAAAAGTTTTTTTTTTTTTTTTTTTGCCATTTTCATTCTCTGTCATTTCGGTTATCTTCCAACAATGTATCACAACGGATTACCATATACCTGCTTTTGTTATCACACAGTATATCATATATATATCACTGAATATTGATTAATTATTATGCAGCTACTTTTCCGTTGTTGATCTGTGGGACGTTCCTCCCCCCCCCCCCCCCCCCCCCCCCCCCTTCCACTCCTTTCTTCCCCTTCCCTCCCCTCTCCCTTCCCTCCCCCCCCCCTCCCCCTCCCCCCTTCCTCCCCCTTCCCCCCCCCCTCCCCCCCCCCTTTCTCCTTCCTTTCCCCTTCCCCCTCCCCCTCCTACACATTATATAAGGCTTATTTGTATAGTAGTTACATTGCCATGATTAAGGAGGGCTGCCTCCGCAACGCGTCGGCGTGATTTTAACCAGTTTTTAATTTCACCGTATATGTACCAATAAAGAATTTGCACTATCCTAAGGAGCTGTGGAAAATCTCTTTCTACGTTGGATTTGCCGATACGGGACACGGCCCGCATATATTTCCACGTGCTCCACTCCAAACCCGGAGACTCGTGTACCTGCATGCGCCATTAATTATCTGGGGTGAGCTGATCTACATATATATTTTTCTCTGGTATGGCAGTGTTATCCAGTCACAGTATGGCGGTATTGTTCAGGTCTGGTATGGCAGATTCATCCAGTCAAAGTATGGCGGTATTGGTAAGGTCTGGTATAGCAGTGTTATCCAGTCACTGTATGGCGGTATTGGTCAGGTCTGGTATGGCGGTGTTATCCAGTCACAGTATGGCGGTATTGGTCAGGTCTGGTGTGGTGGTGTTATCCTGTCACAGTATGGCGGTATTGGTCAGGTCTGGTATGGCGGTGTTATCAAGTCAGAGTATGGCAGTATTGGTCAGGTCTGGTATAGCAGTGTTATCCAGTCACAGTGTGGCCGTATTGGTCAGGTGTGGTATGGCAGTGTTATCCAGTCACAGTGTGGCCGTATTGGTCTGGTCTGGCAGTGTTATCCAGTCACAGTTTGGTGGTATTGGTCTGGTCTGGTATGGCGGTGTTATCCAGTCACAGTATGGCGGAATTGGTCAGGTCTGGTGTGGCAGTGTTATTCATTCACAGTATGGAGGTATTGGTCAGGTCTGGTATGGCGGTGTTATCCATTCACAGTATGGCGGTATTGGTCAGGTCTGGTATGGCAGTGTTATCCAGTCACAATGTGGCGGTATTGGTCAGGTCTGGTGTGGCGGTCTTATTTGGTATGGTATGACAGTGTTACCCAGTCACAGTATGGCGGTATTGGTCAGGTCTGGTATGGCAGTGTTATCCAGTCACAGTATGGCGGTATTGGTCAGGTCTGGTATAGTGGTGTTATCCAGTCACAGTATGGTGGTATTGGTCAGGTCTGGTATGGCGGTGTTATCCAGTCACAGTATGGCGGTATTGGTCAGGTCTGGTGTGGTGGTGTTATCCTGTCACAGTATGGCGGTATTGGTCAGGTCTGGTATGGCGGTGTTATCAAGTCAGAGTATGGCAGTATTGGTCAGGTCTGGTATAGCAGTGTTATCCAGTCACAGTGTGGCCGTATTGGTCAGGTGTGGTATGGCAGTGTTATCCAGTCACAGTGTGGCCGTATTGGTCTGGTCTGGTATGGCAGTGTTATCCAGTCACAGTTTGGTGGTATTGGTCTGGTATGGCGGTGTTATCCAGTCACAGTATGGCGGAATTGGTCAGGTCTGGTGTGGCGGTGTTATTAATTCACAGTATGGCGGTATTGGTCAGGTCTGGTATGGCGGTGTTATCCATTCACAGTATGGCGGTATTGGTCAGGTCTGATATGACAGTGTTATCCAGTCACAGTATTGCGGTATTGGTCAGGTCTGGTGTGGCGGTCTTATTTGGTATAGTATGACAGTGTTACCCAGTCACAGTATGGCGGTATTGGTCAGGTCTGGTATGGCAGTGTTATCCAGTCACAGTATGGCGGTATTGGTCAGGTCTGATATGACAGTGTTATCCAGTCACAGTATTGCGGTATTGGTCAGGTCTGGTATAGCAGTGTTATCCAGTCACAGTGTGGCCGTATTGGTCAGGTGTGGTATGGCAGTGTTATCCAGTCACAGTTTGGTGGTATTGGTCAGGTCTGGTATGGCGGTGTTATCCAGTCACAGTATGGCAGTATTGGTCAGGTTTGGTGTGGCGGTGTTATTCATTCACAGTATGGCGGTATTGGTCAGGTCTGGTATGGCAGTGTTATCCAGTCACAATGTGGCGGTATTGGTCAGGTCTGGTGTGGTGGTGTTATCCTGTCACAGTATGGTGGTATTGGTCAGGTCTGGTATGGCGGTGTTATCAAGTCACAGTATGGCGGTATTGGTCAGGTCTGGTATAGCAGTGTTATCCAGTCACAGTGTGGCAGTATTGGTCAGGTCTGGTATGGCAGTGTTATCCAGTCACAGTATGGCGGTACTGGTCACGTCTGGTGTGGCGGTGTTATTCATTCACAGTATGGCGGTATTGGTCAGGTCTGGTATGGCGGTGTTATCCATTCACAGTATGGCGGTATTGGTCAGGTCTGGTATGGCAGTGTTATCCAGTCATAATGTGGCGGTATTGGTCAGGTCTGGTGTGGTGGTCTTATTTGGTATGGTATGACAGTGTTACCCAGTCACAGTATGGCGGTATTGGTCAGGTCTGGTATGGCAGTGTTATCCAGTCACAGTATGGTGGTATTGGTCAGGTCTGGTGTGGCGGTGTTATTCAGTCACAGTATGGCGGTATTGGTCAGGTCTGGTGTGGTGGTTTTATCCTGTCACAGTATGGCGGTATTGGTCAGGTCTGGTGTGGCGGTGTTATTCATTCACAGTATAGCGGTATTGCTCAGGTCTGCTATGGCGGTGTTATCCATTCACAGTATGGCGGTATTGGTCAGGTCTGGTATGGCAGTGTTATCCAGTCACAATGTGGTGGTATTGGTCAGGTCTGGTGTGGTGGTGTTATCCTGTCACAGTATGGCGGTATTGGTCAGGTCTGGTATGGCGGTGTTATCAAGTCACAGTATGGTGGTATTGGTCAGGTCTGGTATAGCAGTGTTATCCAGTCACAGTGTGGCCGTATTGGTCAGGTGTGGTATGGCAGTGTTATCCAGTCACAGTGTGGCCGTATTGGTCAGGTCTGGTATGGCAGTGTTATCCAGTCACAGTTTGGTGGTATTGACCAGGTCTGGTATGGCGGTGTTATCCAGTCACAGTATGGAGGTATTGGTCAGGTCTGGTGTGGCGGTGTTATTCATTCACAGTATGGTGGTATTGGTCAGGTCTGGTATGGCAGTGTTATCTAGTCATAATGTGACGGTATTAGTCAGGTCTGGTGCGGCGGTCTTATTTGGTATGGTATGACAGTGTCATCCAGTCACAGTATGGCGGTATTGGTCAGGTCTGGTATAGCGGTGTTACCCAGTCACAGTATGGCGGTATTGGTCAGGTCTGGTATGGCAGTGTTATCCAGTCACAGTATGGTGGTATTGGTCAGGTCTGGTGTGGCGGTGTTATCTAGTCACAGTATGGCGGTATTGGTCAGGTCTGGTATGGCGGTGTTATCCAGTCACAGTATGGCGGTATTGGTCAGGTCTGGTGTGGCAGTGTTATCCAGTCACAGTATGGTGGTATTGGTCAAGTCTGGAGTGGAGTTGTTATCCAGTCACAGTATGGCGGTATTGGTCAGGTCAGGTCTGGTGTGGTGGTTTTGGTCAGGTCTGGTGGTTTTGGTCAGGCTCGGTGTGGCGGTGTTAAATGTGATGTGTGGAGCTATTACCTACCAGTCCTGATGCTAATTGGTGAGTGAGGATGGGGCGTCCTCAGGTTTAGTGCTTAGGGCAGCAGCAGCTGGTAATACTGCCCTGTATACCTGTATAGATGGAGTAGGGGGTCCTGTATATACATGTGCTGTATAGATGGAGTAGGGGGTCCTGTATATACATGTACTGTATAGATAGAGTAGGGTGTCCTGTATATACATGTACTGTATAGATGGAGTAGGGGGACCTGTATACATGTACTGTATAGATGGAGTAGGGGGTCTTGTATACATGTACTGTATAGATGGAGTAGGGGGTCCTGTATACATGTACTGTATAGATGGAGTAGGGGGTTCTGTATGCATGTACTGTATAGATGGAGTAGGGGGCCCTGTATACATGTACTGTATAGATGGAGTAGGGGGCCCTGTATACATGTTCTGTATAGATGGAGTAGGGGGGCCTGTATACATGTACTGTATAGATGGAGTAGGGGGTTCTGTATGCATATACTGTATAGATGGAGTAGGGGGCCCTGTATACATGTACTGTATAGATGGAGTAGGGGGTCCTGTATAAATGTACTGTATAGATGGAGTAGGGGGTCCTGTATACATGTACTGTATAGATGGAGTAGGGGGTCCTGTATACATGTACTGTATAGATGGAGTAGGGGGCCCTGTATACATGTACTGTATAGATGGAATAGGGGGTCCTGTATACATGTACTCTATAGATGGAGTAGGGGGGCCTGTATACATGTACTGTATAGATGGAGTAGGGGGTCCTGTATACATGGACTGTATAGATGGAGTAGAGGGTTCTGTATGCATATACTGTATAGATGGAGTAGGGGTCCTGTATACATGTACTGTATAGATGGAGTAGGGGGTCCTGTATACATGTACTGTATAGATGGAGTAGGGGGTCCTGTATACATGTACTGTATAGATGGAGTAGGGGGTTCTGTATGCATATACTGCATAGATGGAGTAGGGGGTCTACCAGTTATTACTGTGGATGTTGTGAGGCAGCTGCCCTAGCAACCACAACTCCCTTTGAGGGTATAAACCCACACACCGTATAAGCAGCAGATATGCAACAAATACGCAGAAGATTTGTTGGTACAGATTTGATGCTGTGTTCAGTTATTTAGATCTAATCTGCTGCGAGTTTGCTGCGAGTTTGCTGCGTATCGCAGCAGTAAATACGCTACACATACGGTGTGTGGGTTTATACCCTGAAAATGAAAGCAGTAATCCTATTGGTTGCTAAGGCTCCCAACTGCCGTGTCTGCTGCAGCTAATTATATCACCTGTGTGCAGTGTGGAGATTTTCCCATTCATCTCTATGAGGCGCCTCTCTTCCCCCTCCCCCTCCCCTCCTGTACATCTGGCGGGGACGGGACCTTCGCTAAAACCTTCCCGGGCACCCAATGTATCTGTGTGCCAAATTTGGGGTCAAACGGTTCAGGCGTTTGGAAGTCTATTTGGGACAGACGGACAGACAGACAGAAGGACAGACAGACAGACAGACAGACTTTGATTTTTATGATATAGATTAGAGAATCTGTCTGAAACCTGCATATGGTTGTGTTCGGACTGACCTATAGAATAATGGTATCTTACGTAGACACAGGAAGCCCCCAAACATTACCATATTGCATTCTTTTTTACAATTTTACCTATTTATCTTCATAAATAATATATTTGGAATACCGTCATACATGTTATGGTAAAATGAAAGACGCCATTACAAAGTACAACTATTCCTGTAACAAATAAGCCATTTCATGGCCTTGTATATAGAAAACTGAAAGTGCTAGAGCTCTAAGAAAGGGAAGAAGGGAAAAACGAAAGCGCAAAGATCAAAATTTGCGCGGTCCACTGGGTCATTTTGGGACTGGTCCTCAAAGGGTTAAATCTCTTTTGTGTTTTTATTCTCAGGAGGTTTGGACTCTTTCAGCAGTGTTTTGGCGTTTCTTTTGGAAATCCCGCTGATTCTGTCTCTGTGCGGTTCACTTTTTAAAGAAAATTGTTGTTGATCTACTGTCTTGCAGGGACCTGCTGTCTGGTGTCATTTCTGGTATTGAATAGGATGAAGAACAGCAGCAACCATTGATCCACCATATCTCATGTACAATTTAATGATGGTAATTTTATATTTAGCAGCTGACCTTGAAACCGAGGCCATGCCTGGTGTGTTTGGTTATCTAGGATTTTCTCATTACTGGTACAATGTCCATTCTGCTACATTACTCCAATCATCTATACTCATTATATGCCCTGCAATCTGGTTTCCTGTTAAGGACTTTTAATAAAATGTTTCTTAAAAAAATAAAAATAAAAATATGAGGAGATCTAATGCAAAATTAGAATTACTACACATACACATACTACACACTACACATAGAATACTATACAGAACTCTAAAATGTAAAAATAGGAAAAATAAACATAGACACAAAATCTTGATATTTGAGAAATTTAATTTGCTACTGGAACTAATTCAATACCAGATCTGGTCCTGACACTGCCGACATTCCTACATCTGTGTGGGCCAGAAAAGGAAATGGTATACGTTCTATCTAGCAAGTATGACGGTGCATGCAGCAGATTTATTTAACATTTTATCAAAATATCTCAAGTAAGAGGGCTGGGTAAGGGTGGAACCCCAAATAAATATTCATCAGTGACCTTAACTAAGGGTGTGTTCTCATGTTCAGGTTTTTAATTGCAATTATTGAATACAAAGAACAGACAATAAATAGAGGACATGTACAAAAGAGAGACCAAGAATTCTCTTTTCAAACTCATTCCTAGATGTATTTTCTGCAACTGCAATAACTGCAGGACAGTATTTTGGATAAAAGCTAGTTTTACATCTATGGTTAGGTGGGCCGTCAATGTGGCATGGCCTAGAGCATCCATGCCCTAGACCTGAAGCATCTCTCCCCCTGCCTCTCTTCATTTTCAGCAGGACACTGGGCTGGATGGAGAAAGAGAGAGAGGTGCTGCAGGCCTGGAACATGGATGTTCTAGGCCACACCACATTGACTCCCCACCTCGCCACAGAAATAAAACTAGTTTTTCTCCAAAATACCAGCACCAGGGATATGGCCAACCGGACACAGTGTGAGGACCTGTACAGCACGGTACCAGCATTTTGACGGTGCTACTTGCCGTTCTGCTCTAGCCTTTATTTCTAGAAGTAGTCAAGATAACTGGTATATACATTAGTTAGCAATAGCTGCTGTATGAGCATAGGGGGTATGTGCTTTTAAACATTTTTTTGGCTGTCTATTGTTACATTTTAAGTCCACTTAAAGTTTTAATCAGGCTCCTAAGGGGACTCCTTACCTGTGGGTTTGGTGAATTTTTTTTTTTACCATTTACCATTTCCTAAAAAACTAGCACTCTGGAACCAAGGGCCCTTTAAAAAATAAATAATAATGTTTCTTCCTCACTAAGAATCCTGTCCTGTAACCATCTACTATCCCTCTGCAGACACCTCTCCCTCTCTTCTCCCCGATATTGACTAAATCCAATGTGAACCGAGCGGTCATTCTGTTATGCCTTCAAGCATACATTTACAAAGAACGAGAACAATGTACATCCTTGTTAATACCTGGTAAAAGATCAATTCCTCAATGACAGATAGTCAATAATTATGCATTCAGATAAAACTTAAGCGGAGGAACTCAATCCCATCCCCCTCTACCGAATGCCCTTTGCTGTTCTTCCAGTACAACTTGTACCATGGAGAGAGGTTGTAATTTCTGCACTTACAAAATCATCCTGTTGACCTTTCCAAACATTGTAACTTGAATGTACGAGACAATAACTGGGACACTGTTAAACACATTAACATAATTGGAAAAAGGGAAACTGAAGCTTGTCTTATTAATGCTTCATTGTTCTCAGCAGTGAGCGGCTTCTTACAAATAGGAATTACCTGGCAAAAAGTAAAGACAATAAAATCAAATGCTAGGAAGTGTTAAAAGGGTTTGTTGGAAGTAAAATATTGGTGATCTATTCTTAGTGTTATGATCCCCACCAGAAAAGTGGAATTCACAATGAATTTGGCATTGGCTAAGCTATAGTATGGAGCCTCTGTGTTCCCCATAGGAGTGGAGGTGGGTACGGTGCTGGGTATGTCTGGAACAAAGTCAGGGATTGTCACCAGGCAGTGGTCAGGATGTGAGAAACCAGAACATAATAGGCCAGAGTTAGAACCATGGGGTTCGCCTACAAGTTTTAGCTGAAACTGGCAAAAGGGAGAGAAAACACCCAGAGACGCTCCCTAGATCACCATTACTTGATCATTAATGTCATTAAAGTGTAAGCAGGCTCACTTCTTGCCACTAACCTGAAGTGGTTGGGCTTGTGTGCAAGAACAACCCTAAATAAAGCCTTATTTCCCCATGGGTATTGCTACACAACTTCTGCACAAGGCTGGGGAATGGAGCTTCACCACTTTCCCACAGAGACACTCACTGCCATAAAACAATATTTAGTCACGGTAAAAGCCTCCATCATGCCAGGTTGTTGTGTCACCTAAGAAGCACAATCTAGTTATTAGTCCTATGCCAAAACATATTGTTTAATAAGCTATTTCTAAGATAACTATAGTGTGTTCCTTGGATAATAGAGCGCCCTGGTATGGTAAAGGCTTTGTTGCAGATACTAGAGATTATATTATTAGAGCAAGTGCCACTGTGCAAAAGTGGTAAAGTCTGAGTCTAGAGGTCAGGGCTTAAGTCAGTGAAATAGAAGGACTTTACTCTGCAGGCAATGGTATCAGGCCCAACAGTGCTAACAGCTGCTAGTGGAAAATCATTGCTAGATTGGGGAGAGGTTAGTAACACTTATGATGGGGCACTAGTATATGATAGGGTCTTATCAGTCAAAGCATTTTTTTGTTCTCACCGAAAAATTATGGCAAACAAGTGCTTTTGAGACACTCTAACAATTATTTGAACGTATATACACAGAAATATTTAAACGATATAACGATTGTTCGCACAATAATCTCCCTGTGTAACAGGGCCCTTAGAGACTTGCCAGTTGTGATTTCGTTGTAGTATCAGAACTGTGTACAGACAAACTGCTGCAGCCCTTTTGTTCTGATGACTATAGGGTCCCATCAGTGGAAGCCCATCGTGAAAACATGGCTTTTCCAAGAATAGACTATTTTATTCTCAGAAAACCAAAACCCTTTTTAAAATAAAGCCATATACTAGAATCAGGCAGACAGTATATTTGATAAATGCTCTGCTATCTCATATACGTTATCCAGGAGCCATATAATCTTGTTAACACAGCTGTGCCTTTTCTTCATACAAAGAATACAAGTAGATTCATGAGCCCGGTCGATCACTGAGCATTTATCAGTTACTTGTTCAAGGTTGTCAAAAGTGAATACAGGTGAATTCAGATCCTGTATTAATGTATATGGTAATACAATCTGTATCTTCAGCATAGGGAGAATCTCTGGGCCATGTTATTTCATGTTACCCACAGTAAAATCTTCTCTTGGGATGCTAAACCTTCAGTCTTAACAGTTAAACAAAATGTACATTTACTTGTAAGAAGTCATTTATGCTGGACAGGGCTTCTATGTAACATAACTTCATATCAGAAAATCTCAAACACATGCATATACTACACATGTATACATGATTTTAGAAGCTCTCTTTCTCAGCTATACATTTACAAGCAGCAGACTCTACAGTGTGTTGCATAAATGCAAAGATTAGGTGAATACCAGATATTAGTATGCAGAAATGCATTCAAATAGTGAGGGACCTTAGGGCTTCCCATGTCTTAAGGCCCTATTACAAAAAGTGATTATCCGCCATATTCGGCCAATTCGCTTTGCCGATATTGTGTAATAGAAGGCAACAATCAGCTGACATGAACGTTGTCGGCTGATCGTTCTCTGTCGTTGTCTTTCAACACGCGCCGGCAGCAAACATGGAGCAAGCGAGCGCTGACCTGACAGGTTGGCGTTTGCTTGCTCCGGAGATCGCCCATGTATCGGGAGATCGCTTTACTCTTCCCATGTATCAATCTTTCAATTACTTTCTTCATGTTGTTTTCTTGACTTTGTTACATTCTGTATGCTAATCCTTTACCAATACTAAGATATAATTCAGTGCATTTTTGGGTGTACTTGTCCAGTTGAGTTGTGAATATGCTAGTAACTATATCCAGTTAAGGGATTTATTTTGTGGAGCCTCCTGTCTGTGTTTCAGATATGTAGCTGTCAATTTCATGCCCAGACTTCTTAGTGGGGGTATCAACCTATAAGTGTTATGGTTACTGTAGTTTGAAGATTAAGGAAAAGTAGCGGAGATGAAAGGCATTCTGAGATTCTACATAATGACTATAATAAATGAAACATTAGTTTATTCCACATGTGTGCTAGAACATCGTCCGCCACACTAACAATATGAGAGTGATGGGTAATGAATTGGGATCTGAGGCTATTGTATATCAGCTCAGGCATATTAGGGCCGCTCAGGATCTGCGGCGTTACCTTCCTTTATGATGTCTTGGTTGTAACAGATTAGGATCAGTCAGAGACACGAGTTTAGAAAGAAACTGTTGGCAGATAAAAGGGTCACGCTGGTAACAAGGGAGCTCTGTCTGTAAGTAAATGGGGTGTCATAAGAGGAACTCTTAGAGATGTGCAGAATAAGAGGTCAATAGAACAAAAATGTTTAGCTGTGCAACTGGACCACATTCTTACTGTAATGAGGTGATTGAATATAAAACTGGAGTCCAAGATAAGAACCAAAGCCAAGCTTAAGAGACTTTACGGCATGCAGGTGATTCATTGTAGAGAAAATAATTCTAAACATAAACTAATGATATAGGTAAGATGATAGCGGTATACTGCAAGCACAAGAATGCATCCTGGTATGTTATTCATTTTATCACAGACTACGATAATTACAGAACTGTGGGTATGGGAAAGGATTTATGTATCGTGGAATCATAAGATAACATAAAGAAGTTTGTTATAACTACTAAGCGAACCTGTCAAAATTTTTGGATTCTGCCACTTTATCCGAACCCTGCCACTTTATCTGAACCAGTGTTTGATTTCCCGCAGCTTCAGAAGTTCAGTGCCAACTTCTGACGCCGCGAAGAATCAACATTTTCAGGTTCGGATAATGTTGTCAAACCTGAACATTTTGACAAGTTTGCTCAACATTAGTTATAAGATTTACCTCCCTGGGCTGAACTGATGTAGGCTCCAGCTGTACGATCAAGGGTTAATTATGGTTGTAAGCTGACATTATTGCCCCATGCTTTTATGGAACATTTTGTAAACATCAAAATGCAGTGTGTTAACTGTGCATTCCTGGGGTCATGTGACTTGGTTGCTGTATACTTGCCTTGTTGTTTACGTGTGATTGTGCTGTTTCACATTGTTTGGCTTACTGGCTGTGAGTGAGGGAACTTACATGGGGAGGTTAGTAGACAAGTGTATTACCCAAAGGTCTTGAGTGGAGCAGGTAAAATATCTGGGACCCCACTTCCATAAGGGTCATTCAATGCTCCCACCATTTGTGGGACTGTTTTCTAACTAAAGGACTGAGCTATAATTCTTCTTCTTCAGTGTCTAACTCTTTGACTGCCCTCCTAATAGGAAGCGCAACCCCCATTCCATCCAGAAAAAAAAAGGACAAATTTGGTCAGCTCTCTTAGAACACCATTCACACTAGGCAGGAGCACATTGAAACACAAAAAAATGCAACAGCTCACCGCAATGGCAAAAGCAGCCCCCCCAATTGCCACAAAAACTTCCACAAAAATAATGAGGCTCTTGGTTACCATTTGAAAATGGTGTAAACTACCCCACCATGTTACGATGGCCTCATACACGGGGAAGTCCTACACTGTACTATGGCTTCTCCATGGCATGAAATACGCCTATGCTCTGGGCATGCAAGATCAGTCTTATATTGGCACAAGTAATTACACCACCCATTCCATCCAACCTGAAATATAAAGTGCTCCAGGTGAATTACTAGCTATACGACCACTGTGCGGGCCCCCCTTTCCCTGTGCCACACCAGAGCATGTGGAACAACACTGTCAAATGCCTCAAGCCAATATGATAGTGATAGAACCACAGGTCCCACTAATCCCACTGGATCTGCCCACTGCACTTTTGCCTCTGGGTTCATGAGTACATTTTGTTGTTAAAAATTAATTATTCAAACACAAGAACTTCAAATAAAACAAGATGTAAAGTGCATTTCCTGCTAAAAAAAACAAACAAACATTTAACCCCTTAACGACATCGGGCGTAAACTTACGCCCTCGCGCCCTGGTACTTGGCGCATCAGGGCGTAAATTTACGCCCGATGTTTCCCCGATCGCTGCGTGTTCACACACAGCGGTCGGGGAAGATGGCCTGCTATAAATCATAGCAGGCCATCTTAGCTTCACGGCACGGGGGGTGGTTAACACCCCCCGTGCTTACGATCGCCGCTATAGGCTGATCAATTCAGATCAGCCAATAGCGGCGATCGGAACCTTTCCGGGTCATCGGCGACCCGATGACCCGGAAAAAAATGGCGGTCGGTGCTGTCCGAGGACGGCACCGACCGCCATTACTGTAAAAAGTAATGGTGATCGCCGTGCCACCGGCCCGATCGCCGTGAACGGCCGGCCGGTACCGGCCGGCCATTCACGGCGATCGGGCCGGTGGCACGGCGATCAGAGTCCCACAATATAGTAAATACCTGCCCTGGACCCCTCAGCTAGGCAGCCGAGGGGTCCAGAGCAGGTATTTGTACATTACTCACCTGTCCCGGGCTCCTGATCGGCGTCTTCCGGGTTCGCGGCATCCTCGTCTTCGTTCGGGTCTTCGGCTTCTTCCGTGACGTCACGTTCGGCTTCTCTCGGCTATTTTCGGCTCCAGCGTCGGCTCTTTCCGTATTTTGCGCTCTGCTGCCCTCTAGCGGCTGATATGTGTAATACACTTATCAGCAGCTACAGGGATGTTCAGAATTTTTTTTTTTTTTTTTTCAAAATTTTTTTTTTCTATTTTCCGCACCCTATCGCCGCTGAGTGTTGATCAGCATCGCACGAAAGTGCGCTGCTAATCAGCAACTCCTCCTTTTTGGCGTAGGGTGTTTTTTTTTCTATATTCTACTGCCACGGTCTGCTTATAAGTGCCGCACATAAGTGCGGCATTTATCAGCAACTCCTTTGTTGGCGTAGGTTTTTTTTTTATACTTACTGTAAAAAAACACGTAAAAAACACTACATTACACCACACTACATTGAATAAAGTTTGACACTACACCACTACATACCCCATATACTAGTCCCCATATAAAGATGGCCCCCAGGGTGTTTTCGGCGTCAGAGGGATACGTTATTATTACCTCCGACACCGAAACAGCCAGTGAGGATGAATGGGGGGTCCTTCGTTCCTCCATTCATCCTCATCATCCAGTGACGTGTCTGGGGGTAGTGTAGCGTACGCTGCCCCCCAGACACATCTTTTCCGCCAGTACCGTCCCAATAAGAGATGACGGTATGGAGTGAAATTCTACAAACTCTGTGAGCGTACCTCAGGGTACACTTACAGATTTCGGGTACGTGCACACTGCAGAATGGCGAAGGATAACCCTTCGTGCATTCCACAGCTGGCACCCGCCGGCGGACTGATGCAGGCATGTGTCTCCACCCGTGTCATAGAATCCATTCTATGCACGGGCGGATTCCATCGTCCATCCAAAGAATGAACACGTTGGACGGAGAGCGGAATCCGCCCGTGCATAGAATGGAGTCTATGACACGTGTGGAGACGCGCGCCTGCATCAGTCCGCCGGTGGGTGCCAGCTGTGGAATGCACGAAGGGTTATCTGTCGCGATTCCGCAGTGTGCACGTACCCTTAGAGTGTATGTAGGAAGGGACACCCGAATCCAGCCCCCAGATGCCCCCCCATCCTCGGAGTTAGTGGGAAGATCGTCCGGGAACTGATCTTCCCACTGCTGGATAAAGGTCACCACCTGTACGGGGATAACGTTTATACCAGCACCCCCCTCCTCTGGTCTCTCGCTGCCCTGTAGCTTGCGGCACGATCCGAACATATCAGAAGTAGTAATAGCGCCCTAATATTTAGCAGCCATGGAGCGGACCCAGCGCTTCTGGATATGAAGGACCCCGTATCGCACCAGGGCAACATTTTCCAGGTGACGTCCCCCACACTGGAGAAAGGGAGACCCCAGAAGAAGTGCAGAGTGTGGTGTAACAGGGGGATCAGGAAGGACAACATTTTCCAGTGTGACGCCTGTCCTGATCCCCCCGGCCTCTGCATACTGGATCGCTCCAAGGCGCACCACACGTCACTGGGGTTCTACATTATCTAAATTCTGTCCCTTATTCCTATTTCAGGGGTCACGTTGATCCAGGGATTATTCTGATCGCCATTATGGAGTCGGGAAGGAATTTTTCCCCTGTGATGAGGCTACTGTCGTCTGCCTTACGAGGGTTTTTTTTTTGCCTTCCTCTGGATCAACACAGGTTGAGTTTGATGGACACCTGTCATTTTCAACCTTATAAACTAATAATTGGCCTAATACCCCCAAAATAAATTAGAATTGTCCCTTTTCCCCAGCTAAGTAGGTATGGCCGCCATTCCCATTAGAGGATGCCATGATGCAATGACAAAGCCTCTGTGCGGCCAGGACAGTAGAAACCCCCCACAAGTGACCCCATTCTGGAAACTACACCCCATAAGGAATCTAAGAAGGGGGGCAGCGGGGATATGGCCCCCTGGTGACGGCCACATTTGGGACGTGAAAATGAAAAAAATTGTATTTTTTATTTTCTCGGCACATGTTCTACGTAAGTGCCCGTCACCAGTGGGGTCCATATGCTCACTGCACCCCTTGTTGGATTCCTTATGGGGTGTAGTTTCCAGAATGGGGTCACTTGTCGGGGGTTTCTACTGTCCTGGCAGCACAGGAGCTTTGTAATTGCGACATGGCCTCCATCCTCCATTCCAGCCTCTAAATGGCGCTCTGTCCCTTTGGTGACTTGCCCTGTGCCCATATGGCATATTATGTCCACATGTGGGGTATTTTCGTACTCAGGGGAAATTACCCTACACGTTTTGTGTTCATTTTCTTTTTTAACCCCTTGTGGAAATGGAAAAAAATCAAGGCTAGACCAACATTTAGTGTAATTTTTGTAAAATTTTTACTCTAAATCATTAATCTTGTCATGTTTTTTCATTTTCACAAGGGGTTAAAAGATAAAAAAAACATTTAATGTGTAGAGCAATTTCCCCTGAGTTTGGAAATACCCCACATGTGGACATAAAGCGCCATGCGGGTGCAGGGTAAGCCTCCGAAGGGAAGAAGCGCCATTTGGTTTTTGAAGGCTGGATTTGGATGGAATGGATTTCGAGGGGCCATGTTGCATTCAAAAGGCCCCTGTGTTGCCAAGACAGTTGAAACCCCCCACAAGTGACCCCATTATGGAAACTGCACCCCTCAAGGAATGTAACAAGGGGTGTAGTGAGCATATGGACCCCACGGGTGACGGACACAAATGTGGAACAATGTGGCGTGAAAATGAAGTATTACATTTTTTACACTATAATGTTGGTTTAGCCTTGAATATATCATTTTCACAAGGGGTTAAAAGAGGAGAAAAAAAACTAAATGTGTAGCGCAATTTCCCCCGAGTCCGTAAATACCCCACATGTGGACATAAAGCGCCATGCGGGTGCAGGGCAAGCCTCCGAAGGGAACGAGCACCATTTCGTTTTTGAAGGCTGGATTTGGATGGAATGGATTTTGAGGGGCCATGTTGCATTCAAAAGGCCTCTGTGTTGCCAAGACAGTTGAAACCCCCCACAAGTGACCCCATTATGGAAACTACACCCCTCAGGGAATGTAACAAGGGGTGTAGTGAGCATATTGACCCCACTGTTGACGGGCACAAATGTGGAACAATGTGGCGTGAAAATGAAATATTACATTTTTTACACTATAATGTTGGTTTAGCCTTGAATTTATCATTTTCACAAGGGGTTAAAAGAGAAAAAAACACACAATATGTGTAGAGCAATTTCCCCCGAGTCCGTAAATACCCCACATGTGGACATAAAGCGCCATGTGGGCGCAGGGCAAGCCTCCGAAGGGAAGGAGCGCCATTTATATTTTGGAGGTTGGATTTGGCTAGAATGGATGATGAACGCCATGTCACATTTACAGAGCCCTCCTGCTGCCAAAACACTGGAAACCCCCCACAAGTGACCCCATTCTGGAAACTGCACCCCTCAAGGAATCTAACAAGGGGTGCAGTGAGGATATGGACCCCTTGATGACGGGCACATTTGTGCCATGAAAGTGAAAAAATGAAATTTTTCCCTTTCACGTCACATTGTTCCACATTTGTGCCCGTCACCAGTGGGGTCCATATGCTCACTGCACCCCTTGTTAGATTCCTTGAGGGGTGTAGTTTCCAGAATGGAATCACTTGTGGGGGGTTTCCAGTGTTTTGGCAGCACGAGGGCTCTGTAAATGCGACATGGCCCTTGAAATCCTTTTCAGTGAAATTCAGCTTCCAAAAGCCAATTGGCGCTCCTTCCCTTTGGAGGCTCGTCCTGCGCCCCCTTGGCACTCTATCGCCACATGTGGGGTATTTCTGTACTCGGGAGAAACTGCGCTACACATTTTTTGTCTTTTTTTTGCCTCTTATCCCTTTAAGAAAATGAAAAATTGAAGGCTAGAACAACGTTTTAGTGTAAAAAATAAATTTTTCTTTTTTCACGCCATATTGTTCGGAAAATCTGTGAAGCACCTGTGGGGTCCAGATGCTCACCGCACCCCTTGTTACATTCCTTGAGGGGTGTAGTTTTCTAAATGGTGTCCCTTTAGGGGTGTTTTTTAGGTTTTGACACCCCAGAGCCTCTGCCAACCTGAAGTGGTACAGTCAAAAATGACCAAATATAACGGAGGCGTTGAAATTCACTAGGCGCTCCCTTATATCTGAGGCTTGTGGTTGCGTCAAATAGCGCAATAGGGTCACATATGGGGTATTTCTATAAACTGCAGAAACGGGGCAATAATTATTGGGGTGCATTTCTCTGGTAATAGGTTTATAATTATGAAAAATATTGGATTACAATAAAATCTCTGCACAGAAAATTAAAATTTTCAAATTCCTTACACACTTGGCTTTTATTTCTGTGACTCCCCTAAAGGGTTTAAACACTTTCTGGATGTGCTTTTGCAGAGTTTGGGGGGTGCAGTTTCTGAAATGGGGTGCTTTGTGGGGCTTTCTAACATACAGGCCCCTCAAATACACTTTAAACCTGAACAGGTCCCTAAAAATATCTGATTTTGAAATTTTACTGAAAATTTGGAAATTTGCTGCTAATGTTTTAAGCTTCCTATCGTCTAAAAAAAATGAAAGATAGTTTAATAAATGCCGCCAACATAAAGTAGACATGTTGCTAATGCTATTTAATATATAATTTATGTGGTATAACCACTTTCTGTATACGCAAAGAAGTTTCAAAGTTGGAAAAATGCATTTTTTCACATTTTTTCACCTTATTTGGGTTTTTTTCATAAAGATTTGTTATGAGTATCGACTCCAATTTACCAGAAATGTAAAGTACACTATGTCACGAGAAAACAATCTCAGAATCAGCCGGATAGGTAAAAGCATCCCGAAGTTATTAATGACTAAAGTGACACTGGTCATATTCATAAAATTTGTCTCTGTCATTAAGGCCATTTCAGGCTCTGTCCTTAAGGGGTTAATGTAGTTAACTCAAAAACACAAAATGATTGCAGATCCATTGTTATTATTGGTGCTCATCACCTTTTTTTTAATACATTTCCCAGTGGGTGCACAAAATCAATCTCAATTATTGCAAGGCGGTGGGAAGATGCTTAAGAATCTTTGCTACAACATAATTTGTATCATAAAATAGTAATGTAATGCCTTGTCAGAAAAAGGCTGTATAATTAGAAATGCACACATTTATGTTAACAGTATCAAATCAAAACTGCCATTCTCTAATGTAATACTCACTGGTTTATTCAACCCTCTTTAGAACTGGTCTTTTCACGTTCTGTGGGTGGCCGGCAGAGGCCCCCATGTAACCGTAAAGCAGATGACTTTCCAGCAGTGCATTGCAGTGAAGCTCTTGGCAATTCCACCTCCTAGCTGCCAGAGCTTATCTCTGCTCATCAGTGCAGGTGAATCAAACTTTGCATGCCCTGACCTAAATCTCAGTGGTACCCATAATGGAAGTGCATTTTTATGGTTTTATGTTCAGCACAGAGACGGCACAAAGACTTTGGCAGCTACTGCACAGATGTGTCCACCACTTCCCGATGCAGAGAGTAGACATAGGAAAATAAGAAACCATGGCGCTCACTATTACTGATGCAGTAAAATGCATCTAGTTTTGGAATTTTTTATCAATTTATATTTTGGGTAACAGTTGTAATACTAACCTACCCTGCAAACCAAATTCTTGCATTTGTCATACGTTGTGTGACAACTGCCCCAATGTCACATTGTACAGTGGTACCTTGGTTTAAGAGTAGCTTGGATTAAGAGCATTTTGCAAGAAGAGCTCACAGTTTTTCAAAATTGTAACTTGGTTTAAGAGCATCGCTTTGGTTTAAGAGCTCCCTGTACTGGGTGGGAGGGGGAGTGGGGGAGGGGCATGGTCAGCATAGTGTGGTCTACACAGCACTGTACTCTGGCCTAGGAAGTCTCCCTCACCTTCCAAATCATATCAGATCCACTTCAGACTGAGGCTTGAATAAGGGGCCAGGACTGTTGAGGTAATCTCTCCATAGCTGTAACCCCTCTTTCCCCAGACAGAGAATTTATGTGCCCACATCTGCCCTGCTCATTCCTTAATGCTTCCTGCAGTCTCTGTCAGCCCTTGTGTTTCCCATGCTCTCCATTCTCCATGCTATAATGTGCCTGCACTCACACTGCTGTATAGAAAAGTTTCTGTCACTATCCTCCTGCACAGCTCTGTGATTCGCACTTCTTGATTGGTCCTTGCTGAACACACACCCCTTCCCCATTGCTGTCATATGACCACACAGACCTCTGACAGCAGCCCTGCTTCTCTATTCTAGCCTGTTGTACTACACTACTGCATTATGGGGATCTGCATTTCCATCCTACTGTATATCTACAAACTGCTGCTGTTTTTCAGGTTTATGCACTTACTATACATTATACTCCACATGCTGATTGTTATACTGTACAGTAACTTATAATAAGACATATTCAGCTGTTTCTAAATGTTTGTTTCATCTGTTCTACATGTTTTTCAGAATAAAAAATAATTATTTTTGAGGTGTGGAACCAATTGTCTGCATTTCAGTGATTACTTATGGGAAAATTTGTGGAGTGGATTTGGATTACAAGCACGGTCCTGGAACGAATTATGCTCCAAGACACCACTGTATATGGATTCAAGATACCTCCCACCATACAGGTCAATGATAATCCTTGAAATTCTAGGCAGTATGCTTAAAAATCCTGAAAATGCCAAGATAAGACACTGCAACTAGAATCACAGATCGTTTTCAACATGTACAGGACTGGCCATCAGTATTCCATCCAACATGATCCTACTTAATAAGAAAAGAAAATGAATAAACAATAAGGCTGTTAATTGAATGTCATTGAATGAACCTCTGTCTATAGAAGTGGGAGTATTTCAGTAATACAGCAGGATAGTCGAGGGAATTTAAGTCCCCTGCGGCTTCCCTATCAGTAGACTACATGTTGTGTTACATTCAGATGACATCATATGGTGCCGCATTCACAGAATGTTGGCTAACAATAACACCAGCATGTAGTCTACTGCTGGATTTCTAGGACAACAATGGAGAATCTGAAAGTGCCTGCAGCCCTGCTTACTGACAAATGGAGGGATTCCGGAGGAAAAAGACTGATCCTGATCCCAGGGAATTTCTGATTAGGCAATTCCCTAATAAAGTCACAGTGCCACCCCGACCTCCTGAAAAAAAAAATCCAGTTGTTATAACATTTGTTTTCTAAATAAGTCTGTGTATGTACTGTTACATTATTAGGCCGGGTTCACACAGTATTAGGCATGGTGTCAAAGAACTGCCGGTGTCGGTGAAGTGAAGTGCAGTACCGACCGGATAAACTTCTTTGCTGGTGAATTGGGATGAGGACGCATCCGTGTGCCCCCGCATCCAGGGGCGTAGCTAATGACTCCTGGGCCCTGGTGCGAGAGGTCAACTTGGGCCCCCCCCCTTCCTCGACCAAGTGATGCTATTGGTATATGTGTATATTATAATATATATATATATATATATATATATATATATATATATACCAAGACAGATATTACGAATAACGATCTTAAGATAGGAAGAGAAAATATTATCACCACACATATTACCGCCATATTGTTACTGACCAAATCCTGTATACTAAGACCAATAAAACATAGTACCAGATAGCAAGTAACAAATAATTCCACCACATACTGACTAACACCACCACATACCGACTAACACCTCCGCTGCTACTGACTAACACCACCACATACTGACTAACACCACCACATACTGACTAACACCAACGCTGCTACTAACACCACCACCTACTAACACCACCGCTGCTACTGAAGAACATCCACTGTACACGTATCACCGCATCCAGTCATATAGAGGTGGACGCAGCTCCACACAGGCTCTTGACACCATATACATTACAGTGCAGTTACATCAGGTGACTCACAGGGGACGTCTTCTCTGATCGGAGTTCTTCCCTCTTCATCTTCTTCTCCATCTGCTCTCGGCCATTATGAGAACTTCTCCGAGCCACGAATCCACAGAATCTGCCAGACAGACATATTAGACTCCTCACTCTGACACCATCGTAATCTCTCTACAAACTGCACATTTGTATTGGCCTCATTTAGTGGGTAACCCTGACACTATGTGACCTCCTTATAGTGTATGCCCTATATGTAGCCTCCTTATAGATGGTCCCCACTCTGTGTATCCCCCCTTATAGTATATGCCTCCTACTATGTAGCCTCCTTATAGATGCCCCCTCTGTGTATCCCCCCTTATAGTATATGCCTCCTACTATGTAGCCTCCTTATAGATGCCCCCTCTGTATATCCCCTCTTATAGAAAGCCCCCTCTCCCCCTATGTTGCCCCCCTTATAGATGCCCCCCCTTATAGATGGCCCCTTCCCTTATATATTGCCCCCTTATAGATAGCCCCCTCTCCCACCCTCCTATAGATGGCCCCCTCTCCTATAGATGGCCCCTTCCCCCCCTTATAGATGGCCCCCTCTGCTATAGATGGCCCCTTCCCCTCCTTATAGATGGCCCACTCTCCCCTCTCCTTATATAGATGGTCCTCTCTCCCCCCCTTATAGATGGTCCCCCTCCCTTATAGATGGTCCCCCTCTCCCCCCCCTTATAGATGGCCCCCCTCTTCCCCCCTTATAGATGACCCCCCTCTTTCCCCCCTTATAGATGATCCCCCTCTTCCCCCCCTTTATAGATAGTCCCCCTCTTCCCCCCCTTATAGATGGTCTCCTCCCCCCCTTATAGATGGTCTCCTCCCCCCCCCTCCCTATAGATGGTCCCCCTTTTCCCTCTTCCCCCCCCTTATAGATAGTCCCCCTCTTCCCCCCCCTTATAGATGGTCCCCTCCCCCCCTATAGATGGTCCCCTCCCCCCCCCCTTCCTATAGATGGTCCCCCTCTTCCCCCCCCTTATAGATGGTCCCCCCTCCCCCCCCCCTTATAGATCCCCCCCCTCTAGAAGGTCCCCCTCTCTTGCCCCCCTTTATAGATGGCCACCTCTCCCCCCTCCTTTAGAAATGGCCCCTTCCCTCCTATAGATAGCCCCCTCTTTCCTTTATTAAAACAAATAAAAATAAATAAAAAAAACACACACAACTCACCTAACAAGCGATCCTCTTCTTCTTCAGCCTCCGTCTGCCCCGGATCATGCGCTGCTGCCAGGGGTGTTGCGTCCTATCCCCGGCAGCGCGCGCATCATAGAGTTCCCTGTGCTGGGACCTCCAGCACAGGGAGCGTCTCTAATGTGCGCTCCCTGTGCCGGAGCAGTGAACTCTATGATGCGCGCGCTGCCGGGGATAGGACGCAACACCCCCGGCAGCAGCGCATGATCCGGGGCAGACGGAGGCGGCCTCTTGTGACCGCAAGCTTGCGGTCACAAGAGTGATTGATGAGGGGGGGCCTCAGGGGCCCAGCGGGCCCCGCGGGCCCCCCCTTGTGGCGGGCCGGGTCGCAGCGGCGACTGCTGCGACCCTGGTAGTTACGCCACTGCCCGCATCCCAATTCACCATTGCACACAATGTAGAGTGTGTCTGAAGGCGCAAATTGGCCACAATGCCCGTAATTAATACAAAGGTTTCTTTGTGTGAACATAGCCTTAATATGTAGTTCATGTTTATCTTTGATTGTAAGCCTTTGCCATCAGGGTCCTGACTAAAAATTGCTTTGTAATCTTCTACAATGTCTGATTTTTCTGTATTAGTGGCAGCCAAGGGGGAGGGCAGATAGGGAGTAGGCCCATAGGAAAAAAAAATTGTTACTGGTAGTTCCTCTGGGGAATACCCTATGTGAAAGTGCTGGCTGATGGTATTTGGTAGGCCTTAAGCTAGAGCAGGAAAGCTTACTCTAGTGCACAGGCTTCTTACTCATGGTTCTCCGGCTGTTGCAAAACTACAATTCCCATCATGCCTGGACAGCCAAAGCTTTAGTTGTTCAGACATGATAGGGAATGTAGTTTTGCAACAGCTAGATGGCTGCAGTTTGACAACCCTTGTCTGGTTTCTCTAGGGTAAATGTGGCAGGTCCTCTTTACTCTAGCCCTTGATGCCACTAGACTCTACTGCACTATTGCCATTCCCTTTATTTGAGTATAAAACTGAATCTTTTCTGCAGCCCTCTCACAGATCAGGACTATGTCTTGGATGGGAAACCATAGTAGGAACAAGTTTAAGCCCCAAGCTGCCTCAGAAGTATTAACAGAAGCTGAACTGATCCCTAGCTGTCTTTAGCAATCCTCATCTGACAAAACCCCTCACATGGAGAGTAGACTGGGGTAGGCTCTTTCCCGCACATCTCTCTGCCTCTCTGGAGAAAGGCTGCTGTCTGTCATAGCTGAGATCTCAGGTAGAGCTGCTTACTCCATGCTGTTCTGCACTGACCACTAAGGGCCATATTACCCTTCATTTTAAAGTAAGTGGGCGCCAATCTGCTAGACGACTCAATAATCATGCAGCAAGGGCTGCACCTATATTGTTAGTGATGTCCGGGCAGTCCTTGTCTTTTAGTTAAAAATAATAAAATTTATACTTAGCTATGCTCCCCTGGTGTCCTGCAGCCTTTTGCCAATGTTCTCTCCTCGCCGCCGGCGCTTCTGGTCCCACCTTTCAGTGACATCTTTTCAGCCAATCAGTGACTGAGACGGCAGAGGCTAAGCTGCCTGTGATTGAAGAGACAGGGCCAGAAGTGTCAGAGGTGAGGAGAGAAAACTGACAAAAAGCTGCAGGACACTAGGTAAGTATAAACTTAATTTGTTTTACAGTCATCAGCCATGGCTGCGCACTACTACATGTAGCGATGCACAGACGATGTTTTTTAAGAAGCTTAAATGACAACGATCAACCAATAATCGGTTCCTCGGCTGACCAATGTCTTTATTACACGGAGCAATAATCTGTTGAATCGGCCTGATCGGGAAGATTATTGTCCAGTGTAATAGGTCCCTAACTTACTGCTGAAAAGAGACAAAAGAGACCCCCCCTTCTAGCAAGATTCTACAGTGTTATGTGTGTGTGTGTTAACCCCTTAATGCTCAAAGCCATGCCTGACAGATTGCAGTACAATTGCAATACAAACAGTAATAAAAAAAGATTAACAGTATAAACAAATTATTTAAAAAAAGTACATAAACATGAAAACTTCACAAGTATCAAAAGAGCATGTAAAATTGTTTAAAAAAAGGGTAACATGCTGAATACATCAACACTATATCAATCACCTATATTCATCCTAGAATTTTTTTAATAGTTATGTTCTTTTCATGTAAGAGAAGTGATGTAACTATACAATAAACATACATAAAGATAATATGGGAAAACACAGACACTACAGTGATTCCAAATTAAATAAGTTCTTTTGACTGTGGCTACCCTTCCATTTCACTGGGTAGCATACTGCCTGGGTCACTGACTGCTCCCTGACCTCCCATATGTGTCATTCACATTCACCAGGGACACAAAGCATGCCCCACAAGCAGCAACCACTGACGTGATTCTTTACTTCCATCCCAAAGACCCGGCCAATGAACTAGAACAACTGGCCTGGCATATAATAGGACAGTGTCATGTAACGTGATGACACAGGTGTCAGGAACCGATGGCTCAAATGAGTGACATTCTCAGATTGAAAAAGATGGGCTGAGTGATCCTCGCTGTCACACATTGTACATATTGATGTAATTAGGACTTGTGTCAGTCCTGCCAGATTGTAGAGAGATCATTGTGGAGGACAGATTGATGGAAATGTAGGGATTGATCTTGCCGCCTGATTCATATTCAATTAGAGCAGAAAAACAGGTGGTCAAACTAAATGGCATCCGGCATCTCAGACATCACTTTGACCTAGAACCAGGAAAGTATTCTGTTCCAGCTGTGCCATATTGTCAATTGGTAATGTACCTAATTGGAAACCAGATATACCTCAGGATTGTATGAGTATATTTAGTAATTTAACATTAGGAGGACATTTATGAAGACCATCCCATCTTAAATTAGTCCCGCCCCAAGTTGTCCCTCTGGATTCACTAAGAGGCGCACACCTCTTAGTGAATCCAGCCTGACCTGCGCCTGCCGTCACAAGCGGGTGTACATTTTTACCATGATTTTACCTGCCATGCCTCCTCCCTGCTTTGCCGTGTCCCCTGCCAACCCATACGTTGAGCGGGAGATGTAACAGGTGTACGCCAGGAAGAAGAGGAGCATCTGCACCTTCTCCCTGGGGTACACCACAGGTGCAAGGTTAGTAAATGTCCCCCTTAATGTTTACTTTTTCTAAAGAACAATAAATCAGTAACTATCATGTTTATATTACTTGAGGATATGCCTTTTCTTTATGATCATAGGGGGTTCAACTATGGTACTTCCACTGATCGTGGCTGGTCTTAACAAAGTGTGACCCTAAAAGCAGGGCCTTAAATGTGGAAATACTGTACCAACAATGCAGTCACAGTCAGTCAGTTTAGAAGACAAAAAAAGACTGTGGTGTTAAAGAGTCACTGTCGTATTTTTTTTTTTTTTTGCAGAAATCAATAGTCCAGGCGATTTGAAGAAACTTTGTAATTGGGTTTATTAGCCAAATCTGCCATTATCTGCATGTAAAAAGCCTTTTCCCAGGTCCCCCCCTCCTTCCTCTTTTTCATCCACTCTGAAAAATCTGAAAATTGTGACTTGTTGCAGGAGACGTACCCTGTCTGCTCTAGGGAGAGGGGAGGGGGGAGGAGGAAGGAGGGAGTTAGCCGGCAGCAGAAAGCAGATAACAGAGGATTACAGGCAGGAGCTGGGTGACAGCTGTAATCCGAGCTCAGACAGGTCACTGGTGATGGTCAGAACAGATAACGGGTGAGGGATTTGTAGATTAACTCTTTGTTGTCCTGTTTTGGTCTTTTCTTTAGCTCTCTCCATAGGAGAACAATGAAGACAGGGGGGAGAGCTTCAAACTGCTTTTTCATGATAAAAATGCATTTTTCGGATAATAAACCCAATTACAAAGTTTCTTAAAATCGCCTGGACTATTGATTTCTGCAAAAAAAAAATTCACGACAGTGACACTTTAAGCTCTCATGTATCTCAGTTTAGGGTGCTAAATCAGTGGCATAAACACAAAGGACAAGTGACACTCCTATCCAAAAAGAAAGAAGTGGTTTATATACTTATAGTTGTAACATCATTATACCAGGACCAAGTGTTATTACGTATCAATGTACCTCCATACTGTTAATGAACCAAATTCAATTTACAAAGGCTTACAAAGGAAGAAATAGCGACCATAGACACTAATAGTAACCTTTTGAGGCCCCACACAGTAACACAGCTCCACCTAATGCCTACACATTAATAATAATTACTTTTGGTCCCCCTACACAGGAATAATGCCCCTTTGTACCCCTGGGTAGTAACAATGCTCCAAACTATTCCCCCCCAAAAAATAATAATGTATCAGTGCTGCCCTTTTCCCTAGAAAAGAATAAAACATATCCTGAGTTAAGCCTGAGGATGAGAGTTCTTGTGACCTGTAAAATCAATGGCCAGTATGGTCCAGTGATGCCATTCCACCTCTTACGTCAAAACACTGATGCCCTTTCCATGGTCCTGGCATCTTGTATGTCAAATGGTTGTGGCCTACAAGAGATGGAATGGCAAAACAGAGAACTTATCCTCTGTTTTACGTTTCAACTGTATCTACACCCTAAGGTCTTGGATACAGTTGAAAATGGCATCCTTCTGGGATCCAGGTGCTTAGCACATAAGTCTGGCATCCCAGACACCTGGGATTGCTTTAAGAATAGGGTCCTTGGGAAAAAAAAACATTTGGCCCCTTCGGTTTTCCCTGAACTCAGCATTGCTCCCAACCAGTAACTGAATGCACAGCAGTAAACTTGCACACCGGGTAGCTGCTCGTAGCTGTGCAGTTAAAGAATGTGAAGGGTCCAAAGTGCCGAATCAAATCTATGGCCTATTCTTTTTCAGAGAATTGGGGGTCCCATAGGTCAGACCCTCACTAATTATTGTAGCAATGTGTCATCACTTGACCATGAGATGAGACACACCTCTTAGGCTGGCTAAACTTTTTAGTAAAAATGCAAAAAAAGCCATTTATGAGTAAAACTGCCGCACCCAGATGTTAGCTGTGAGTTAATGTAATTTTACTTTTTTTGTGGTGTTTCTGGCATTTTTTTCCTTCCTATAAAGTTCAATAGAATTTCTTCTGTTCGTCTCAAAAACCCCAAAGGCAAAAAAGCCCATCACAGCTAAAGTCCAGAATATAAGAAAAAACACCAAAATAATCTTTGTCAGTTTTTCTGGTGTTTTTGCCAGAAAAAGACCACAAAAAAGCTGTGTCTAGGAGCACCCTAAATTTAGAAGCCACACTTGGCTTTGAAGCAATTTCATTATGCCCAGTTATGGTTTTAAAGATCAGGATATTTTTTTTATGCTTGGAGATTGATTATTAGTAGGGATCAATCCTAGGCCCACATCTAAAGGCTACATGCACAAAATGTTTTTCAGGCTATTTTTTTTTTTATTTTATAAAGTTCTTTTAGCTATAAAATACAGGCATATTTAGATATATTTTACTACATATTTTGGGCTCTAGAGCCCAAAAAACTAAAATTTTCAACTGGTCATGCACGGCCTTACATATATCCAAATTATGTGCCAGAATATATGCCAAATGCCTGACACTTAATTTTATGGGTGTAACAGTTACAACCGTAAAATTAAACTATGTGTGAACAAATAGCCATTCCCCAATTGGACTCAACACATTCCAGAGGGAAGAAATATTGCAGTTTTTTGGTCATAAAATAGCTGTTTGTAGCCATTTTATGGCCCCAAAAGTAACCCAGATTACTGTGTGTGGACAGTAAAAGTAACTTGTTGGTAATGTTAGAGAATTTTGTTTCACATCTGTTATTTCCAGTAGGTGCAAATGTAAGCTGCACTATTGATCTTACTGGAAATAATTTAAAATGTCTACGTCCAGTAGAAAAGAAGTAAAGAAGAAACCACTCACCAAAGAAATCAGCAGAAAATACAGTCAATGGGTAACAAGCAGTCTGAAAAGAATACATTTTGTCTGAACAGTAATTCTCATATACTGTACAACAGCAAAATCATTAGGAGGTGGTTCAGTTCAATGTAAACGTCCATTGTCTTGGATCCGGGTGGTGTATCCAATATTGTATCTCTGTGACTTTTCCCCTTTGTTTTACATAGATGTTCTAAATGCTTTCACATTAGGAGACACATTAGTTTAATGGCAAACATTGTGGTTTTGGCTCAGTAGACACATCAGCCCAAGAAAGAGACAGGGAGAGGAGGAGGAGGATACACATTAGCTGCAAAGAATAAAAAGAAGGACGCTACAGCAAAAACGATGGAATATAGGTGCACACACACAAACTCCTGATCGAATATCACAGAAGCATCCATGGTGCTAAACTTCCTCTCCACGCCTCATCTCTCCCTCCCTTCTCAGGTGTCCTTTATTCTAGCAAATAACATGGTTTTAGGTTTCCTTGTCCTCTTTTTCTCTTTTCTTCAACCCCCACAGCTTCTGTCTGGCTATTTTGTTTGGTCCTAAGGGATAATCTGGATTTAAGTTAAGAAATGTAAATACCTTAATCTGGTTTGATGTGCCAGTAGGTAGGGGAACCTGGGGATTTCTAGCTGTAGACTGGACATATGAGTAGCCATAGATGTAATAGTATATCCAGCCATGGACAAAAAGCTTTTCAAGTATGCAGGGGAATGTGAAAAACCTTGTTTAGAGGCATAAACAAGTTCCTCATAAAAGGTGAACATGGGAACATTTACAGGAGAGGGGTCAAAAGGGTGACCAGGACTAATCATGGACCTTCAGACCATTCAGATACAGAGGTTTCAGCCCCATTGTCCCCATTTATAGGATAGGAAAAAAAACATGAAGCCTCATAGGTAGAAGGTGTGTAAATCATCAATGTCAAATCCATGTACACTCTCTTATTCCCTAGCTGCAGGTCACTACTCTTGTCACATTCCATTCCTCTTGGGGCAACTATAAGGTCTGTGACTTCTGAGTTGTTTGGCCTTACTCATCTCAAGATGTATTTTAAAAGGTGCCTTACATCAATGTAAACTATGAAAAATGATTGACATTGCAGGTTAAAATGACTATGCACATATCTGATTTATTATTATTATATCTTCTGATTGTGAACATATGGCCCTAACAGAACACAGTGGCCTAGCTTTGAAGTTCCTGAGCTCTGGTGCAATACCCGAACCTTTGCCCCTTCCATAACATCTTTAAATTCATATGTGACCCAAAACCTATACACATGATAAATGTATATGCATTGATGGAGAGTAATAAGTCCATCCAATAGTATTACAATTTGTTTCACTATGTCTCTATACTGAGTACATGAGGATGTACAGTACATGCAGCATGGTGCCCAACTGGAACCACATATATTTAGCTTGGTTTCTATTGGAGGAATGAAGATTTTTGTAGCTGTGCTAAACATGCTGGGATGAATGTTGTTGCTTCTACATGTGGGGCATTTATAGTCTTAAAATGTTAATGCCACACACACGTCAAATTAATTGAACGATCGGGGGATGGGTGTTCAGATCTCTGCCGATCACTAGATAGAGCCAGTGTTGCTGTGTGCTTCACTCCCTGGATTACTGATGTGTCAGTTGTAGGAGTTAGGCTCCATAGATTTACTATAGAATTTAAAGGGCAACTATCAGCAGGTTAGAAGAATGTAACATGTTGATAGCCCCTATTGTGTAATGACTTGGGCAGGTAAACACGACCAGCAACTCGCCTCACCCCGCTGTATGTAGTGATTGTAAAGGTAGACCCCAACCAATCAAGACCTCTTCACATTTCTGTGGCACATGTAAAAAAAAAAAATTTTCTTTCATGGTTTTCTTTTAAAGAAACAGCAACAAAACTATAATTGACCTGCCACTGACTTGCTTAAAGTCCTTTTAAAGAGAATATAAGGTGCGCTGTGATTTTTTTTCAGAGACGCATCCATGGACCCTGCAGGCTGCAGTAAAGTGTGGCCCCGTCTAACCCCTGGATTTCCCAGCAGAGCCTAGTGAAAAGTATCCAGCAGCTATAAGCAGTGCAGCTGTAAATCAAGCACTGGGGTATAAACTGCTGGGCAGGGGAATTCTGATTTTCCTGAGAATCTACAAACAAGTTATAGATCACTGTGTACAGAAGTCTATAATCCACAAGAAGGAAGTGGACTGTAGACTGTGGTATAACCACTGAAACTCTGCTGATGCTGACAGATCTGCATACAAGCTGCACAGTATCTGAAACCCGCTGACTGCCCGTTTCTATTTTGGGATTATTTTTATAGTTAATAGAAATATTTCCGTTAATAACATAACATTGTATAGTAGATATTAATAATGAAATGCATATCTTCTTAGGACCCTACTATGATCCAGAGGGAGTGGTTCCCGCTCAACATGGACATGTGTTACGTAGTTGCCCATTCATTTTAATAGTCACCATGTAATGGGAAAAAGAGCTTTTCTGTCAGAGATCACCTCAACTCTAACGCCCCTTAATGTATTTAGAATGTGTTGGCCAAAACGGCAATTTTGGCAAGACCAGCCAGCCATCTGGTCTTCTGCTTCTTGCCCAACACGTGATGTTAGGGTCAGTGGTGAACATAAAGGAGAAGGGTCCCCACAGCAAATATAAAAATTTAGTTTCCCAGGACTAGAAGGTCTGGTTTTCATTTGTCCAAGATTTCTTCATGTTTTTTTTAACCAATAGAATAAAGAATGGAACTAACTTGGACTGGGCCCCTCTCCCATAGCAGCTGTATAGCCTTTCTAGTACCTTGTTCAGACTGGACAAGGATCAGCCATGTTGAGTTTCAATGACCTGATCTTTTTGTTCTTGGGGAAATAGGCAGCTGCCAAGGAAGTCTAGCGCCCCCCATCCCCTGACAAAAGATTCAGAATGCACGAAGGCTCAGCTGAACCTATTGTATATAGAAGGATCAGGCAACGACTATCAAGCTATTGTAGGTTTATGGACAGCATTACAGTTGGAGAAGCCAAACCCAATGTCCGCTGTCAGGTTTGATGTGTTTTAGGAAGAGGTTGTCCAGATAGAGAATGCAGCTCCCTAATATATTTGGTATATACTTAGGCTGTAGAGGTCCTATATAGCATCAGTCCAATCTATGTCCTGTATGATTTACACCTTCTACAATTCCTATATAATAATGTTCTTTTCTTGCTCACATATAGTGCTAACATGCTGCTGACGAGTCCATAGCTTACAGCAGTGGTGAAATACGTCTATGTAGCTTAGTGCCCGTTTGCATTACAGCCTCCCTGTATTGTCCAGTGCTGCCGCTCTCATCCCATGCTATCACATTAATGTAACTGTACTGGTTTGCCTTCATTAATTATTCATTTCTCATTTATCCCTTTGTTTGCACATCTGTGCAGATTTTCTTTTATTGAGCAAACTTGGCAAAGCGGTTACCATTGCACAATCTTATCTAGAAGCCCAGTAGCTGCGTTTATCTTTTATTTAGAAATACCTGGGTATTCATGCATGAAGCCATTATTCCATATTAAAATAAAGATGTTTAAGACTGACATTCCTACAAGCTTAGACTGGTTATTTCTAATGTATGTCATCTGGGCATTTGGTGCGGAGTAAGTCAAATATGTGCACTCAGACCTCTTACATTTGGGATGTATGACGTCTAGTCAGCACTTCATTATTATGCCATCCGTTCACTTTCATTGAGAGGTCCCATGTCCTAACCTGTGTTGCCCTCCCCCTTACGCTTAATGGATTGTTTTTCTGTTCAAAAGCACAAAATCCTGGGGACATGAAAACTCTGAAATTCATCACACATCTCTCTGGTTTCAACACCATTAATCAAGTCCTGATGAAGAAGTCACAGGTCTTGACCTCTGACCCTGCAGAAAACTTTACAATGCCCAAGGTGTGGCAGGACTACTTCATGCCACCAAAACATTCCACTTTGTGTAATCTTGTTGCACTGAAAAGTAACTACAAAAAGTGATCACTTAGTTTATTTTAGTTTATTACTTTCTATGGGTAATTTGGGATTTTAGCACAAACACCAGCAGACTATACAATGGACGTCTTCTGCTCATTGAGAGAGCCTTTTACCCATAACGAAATAATTAACAATTAGTGCAAGTCAAATATTATTCTTTCTAAAAAAATGCTTAGTTATATCTATTGTAGGGACCACTAGGTGACAACCAGTATGGTCCCATTATAGTGTACAGAGGGATTGTAGCTTTCCCTGACTCCTGAATCGAATCCCCCCAAGGTATATAGTAACACATCATCTGATCTGAAATAACTGCATTACTGGCATTTTTTACTCCAAGGTTCGGTGGGAACTGGTGGATTTAATGTTTGAGATTTGGACAAGTTTCCCATAAGTAGTTTTTGTAACTTTTGAAATGTCAGAAAGTCTCTGATAACATTGTAATCACTTCTATGGGAGGCTTATTAACTGTGCGCCCCGAGTGTAAGTCACAGAGCAGGTGCAGATTCTTACCTTGTCTGTGGCATATGCCAGCCGTAACCCTTGCCAGCTCTTTAGGGTAGCGGTAAGGTGGGGAGGACGTGTGGCCTCCTCCCACGTCTGATTTACCATTATTTACGCCTTATGGCAGGTGTAGATGTCTGTGCTCGCCATGCTGCAGGCTAAGGTACCGCTGGATTTACTTAAGTGGTGTGCGCCTTTACTTAAGAGTCGTGCTTACTGGATAGGTCCCCTCTAGGTAGTCCACCTTGTCACCCAAGTCAAAATCACCTAAATCACCTCTTAAAGAGATTTGCCAAAACCCAGTCTACCTGCTTAAGCAGAGGTTTCAAGTATTCTACAAAGGAAACCTGACAAACCAGATTGCCTAATTAGTTTTTTTTTAAAACAACGCACCTTGTGAACAAGGGTCTTGTATTTTGTGTACTGTGCCTTTAAGAAACCTATTCACTAATGTTATCTGTTCTGTAACTACCTCTGTGTTTACATCTTGCACCAGCACACTGCACAATGCGGTAATAAGAATGGGCATGTGTTGGGTCCCAGGAAGAGCTAACTACCACACCGAGCTCCATGACAGGTGTCACAGTGCAACGCCCTAGCTCCACAGCTACTGGGTTACCACACTGCGCTTCACCATGATCGCCCCAGAGCTGAATCAGGATGAAATTAGGAACTTGGGCCAGGATAAAACAGCAGGCTTTGCTGGCAGTGACAAATACACTGGACCAGACTGGTGTATGCACATGTGAAGCAATGTTGAAGCAATGTAATGCATTCAACAAGTTAATAACTCACAAGACCTGAGCAGGAACTGACTCTGAGAGTACATTCTACAGCCAGACTACAACCTTTACACCACAGCAGCCAGTAGACAGGTACCGGAACATAGTATTACGACTTCTAGTGACTAGATTTTTGGAGATAAGGTGCTGATCCGAGAATTCATTCTGATTGTCATACTTGGAGTTGGGAAAGGCTTTACCCTCTATTACAGGGCTATTAGCATCAGTCTCATGGTTTTCGCTCTACTCTGGATCAACACAGTAGGATTATACTCTTGGCTTTTTTCAACCTTATCAACTGATACAGCAATTGTATGAATAACTGAAACTGCATAGTGTGAGTAAAGCCATGATCTGTTACCATGAGCTGTACATTCCCATATAAGATAAAGATATTATTTGTTTTAGACCTCCCTAAAACATCTCCGCTCCCTGACCATTTCCCAGAGAGAAGAAGGACTTTTCCTGCTGTAATTGGCTGTGATTAATGATGGGCTCAGTGAGAAGTAGCAACTGGTAGACGGTGACACTGACAGATGGGCTTCTCCTGGCCACTCAATAGGGGCAGGAAGGATAAGGTCATAAATGAACCTAGGACCAGAAGCCAATATTAAATTATATATCACAAATTTGTAAGTTCAGAAAAAGCTTCAGGCAATGATAGTGAACAACAGAAGGCTTGTATCTATCTAACCATGACAAGAGGGATGGAGACCGTCTTCTTATTCTTCATACTTTCGTCTATGCTGCATACCTGTTTTAATGTGCATACATAGCTTTTCCTTATAATATTTATATAGCTATAAACACCTATGTTTTACAAGGTTTTCTTCACTTTATATTACCTATCTTGTTTGTCATTAAATATTATAGACTGCAGAGAACTTCAAGCCATTTCCTTTAAAGGAAGACCACAAAGAATGAATTTCCAGCTATGCACAAACATCACCTCTCTTTGTGGGACAGATTCTTAAAAAAAAATCTGAGCACTATCATGCAGTTATTGAGAATAGTACAACCTTGGAGGTCTAGTGAGATCATCCCGGAGCCTGGCAGAGTATGCTGGGTATGATACAGCTTAATAGAGTTACCTGCATCTGAAAAGAATTTACTGATGCTATCTACCTTTACTTAAAAGCTTAAAAGCATAGTGGCCTCCACCGAGGGGGGTGATCTATGTGTTTGGGGGGGGGGGGGGATTGAGGTAAAATAAGTGGCAGGCTGTAAGGGCATGATGGGAGATGTAGTTTACTAACAGGTAGAGAGCCACAGGCTGCGGGTCTCAAGGAACACCAAACGGGGAATCTGCATGACATGCACTGCCCCCTTAAGCCCTACTCTAAGAATTACACAATGTATCATTATCGACAATAAAAAATATTAGGATGATCTATGGATGAACTAGCTGATCATTCCAAGAAGTAATCAGATGAGTTCTTAGCCAGTTCTAGATGATTCATCCAGTGCAGTAAGGGTGCTATTACGCGGGCCTATCGGCCGATCGGCAGCCAGATTGCTACTGTAAATATTGTTAGATCGGGGCTTGTTAACTGAGCCTATTACACGGCCCAATAATCGTTTAGCAAGGGTTGCACGGACATAGTTAGCAATGTCCGTGCAGCCAGTGGCGTAGCCACCGTGGTCGCGGGGGTCGCCGCCGCGACCGGGCCCGCCACAAGGGGGGCCCCGCGGGGCCCCCCGATCAATCACTCTTGTGCCCGCAAGCATTGTTTTGCTTGCGGTCACAAGAGTCTGGCTCCGTCTTTCCCCGGCTTCTGCGCGGCTGCCGGGGGTGTCGCGTCTTTCCCCCGGCAGCGCGCGCATCCCAGAACTCCCTGCGCGCCTTGGGCCCTGACTTCCGGTTTCCGGCGCGCAGGGAGTTCTGGGATGCGCGCGCTGCCGGGGATAAGACGCGACACCCCCGGCAGCCGCGCAGCAGCCGGGGACAGACCAGGAGGAGTGAGAATCAACGTGGGAGCGCGATGTCAGGTGAGTTAAGTTTTGTTTTTTTATCAGCCTGTACGGGTGGGGGGAAAGGAGGGGGGCCATCTATGAGGGTGGGGGGAGAGGAGGGGGGCCATCTATGAGGGTGGGGGGAGAGGAGGGGGGCCATCTATGAGGGTGGGGGGAGAGGAGGGGGGCCATCTATGAGGGTGGGGGGAGAGGAGGGGGGCCATCTATGAGGGTGGGGGGAGAGGAGGGGGGCCATCTATGAGGGTGGGGGGAGAGGAGGGGGGCCATCTATGAGGGTGGGGGGAGAGGAGGGGGACATCTATGAGGGTGGGGGGGAAGGAGGGGGACATCTATGAGGGTGGGGGGGAAGGAGGGGGACATCTATGAGGGTGGGGGGGAAAGAGGGGGCCATCTATGAGGGTGGGGGGAAAGGAGGGGGCCATCTATGAGGGTGGGGGGAAAGGAGGGGGCCATCTATGAGGGTGGGGGGAAAGGAGGGGGGCCATCTATGAGGGTGGGGGGAAAGGAGGGGGGCCATCTATGAGGGTGGGGGGAAAGGAGGGGGCCATCTATGAGGGTGGGGGGAAAGGAGGGGGGCATCTATGAGGGTGGGGGGAAAGGAGGGGGCCATCTATGAGGGTGGGGGGGAAAGGAGGGGGCCATCTATGAGGGTGGGGGGAAAGGAGACCATCTATAAGGGAGGGAGGAAGGGGACCATCTATAAAGGGAGGGAGGAAGGGGACCATCTATAAAGGGGGGGAAAGGGGACCATCTATAAGGGAGGGGGGGAAAGGGGACCATCTATAAGGGAGGGGGGGAAGGGGACCATCTATAAGGGAGGGGGGGAAGGGGACCATCTATAAGGGAGGGGGGGAAAGGGGACCATCTATAAGGGAGGGGGGGGGAAGGGGACCATCTATAAGGGAGGGGGGGGGGAAGGGGACCATCTATAAGGGAGGGGGGGGGGGAAGGGGACCATCTATAAGGGAGGGGGGGGGGGAAGGGGACCATCTATAAGGGAGGGGGGGGGGAAGGGGACCATCTATAAGGGAGGGTGGGGGGAGAGGGGGCCATTCATAAGGGAGGGTGGGGGGAGAGGGGACCATCCATAAGGGAGGGTGAGGAGAGAGGGGGCCATCTATAAGGGAGGGGGTAGAGGGGGCCATCTATAAGGGAGGGGGGGGAGGGGACCATTTATAAGGGAGGGGGGGGGAAGGGGACCATCTATAAGGGAGGGTGGGGGGAGAGGGGACCATCTATAAGGGAGGGTGGGGGGAGAGTGGGCCATCTATAAGGGAGGGGGTAGAGGGGGCCATCTATTTGGGGGGGCAACATAGGGGGAGAGGGAATACACAGAGGGGGGCATATATTATTAGGAGGTCACATAGAGTCAGGGCTACCCACTAAATGAGGGTGTAAAGGGGACAGTACAGATGTGCAGTGTGTAGAGAGATGGAGATGGTGTCAGAGTGTGGAGCCTAATATGTCTGTCTGGCAGATTCTGTGGATTCGTGGCTCGGAGAAGTTCTCATAACGGCCGAGGGCAGATGGAGAAGAAGATGAAAAGGAAAGAACTCCGATCAGAAAAGACGTCTCCTGTGAGTCACCTGATATAACTGCAGTGTAATGTATATGGTGTATAGAGCCTGTGTAGAGCTGGGGCCACCTCTATATGACTGGATGAGGTGATTTAGTGTACTGGATTTGGTCAGTAACAATATGGTGGTGATGGTAGTGGTTGTGGTGTGGCGGTAATGTTTCCTCCCTATATACTGGTATTACTGGTAATATTGGTCTCAGTATACAGAATTTGGTCGGTAACAGTATGGCAGTAATAGGTAATATCTGTCTTGGTGTGTGTGTGTGTGTGTGTGTGTATATATATATATACATATATATATATATATATATATATATATATATATATATATACAGTGGTACCTTGGTTTAAGAGTAACTTCGTTTAAGAGCGTTTTGGTTGAAGAGCTCACAGTTTTTCAAAATTGTGACTTGGTTTAAGAGCATTGCTTTGGTTTAAGAACTTCCTGTATTGGGTGGGAGCGCGAGTGGAGAAGGGGCATGGCCTGCATAGCGGGGTCTACAGCACTGTACTCTAAACACCTTCCAAATCATAGCAGATCCCCTTCAGGCTGGGGCTTACATCAGGGGACAGGACTGTGTGGGGGGGGGGTAATCTCTCCATAGCTGTAACCCCTCTCTCCCCGGACAGAGAGTGCTGCATGTATGTGCCCACATCTGTCCTGCTCATTCCTTCATACTCCCTGCAGTCTCTGTCCACCCTTGTGTTTCCCATCCTCTTCATTACTGTACAGTACAGAATAATAAATATATTTGGGGTGTGGAACCAATTGTCTGCATTTACATGATTTCTTATAGGAAAATTTGCTTTGGTTTAAGAGTGGATTTGGATTACAAGCACGGTCCTGGAACGAATTATGCTCATAATCCAAGGCACCACTGTGTATATATATAGTATATAATATATATATATATATATATATATATATATATATATATATACACACACACACAACAATAGCATCACTTGGTCGTGAAAGGAGGGGGGGGGGGGGGGGCCCAAGTTGGCCTCGCGCACCAGGGCCCAGGAGACATTAGCTACGCCCCTGCGTGCAGCCTTTGCATAAACAGTTTCTACATTCCCAGTTTCCTCCTGCGCTGTGCTTCCTCCCTGGTCCCAGTGATTGGCTGAGCGGCCTGTCAGCTGAGACAGGCCGCTGTGAAGCTGCAGCGCACAGGAGCAGGGAGGAAGCAGAGCGCAAACTGTTGTAAACTGTTTGTTAAATCATCAGACAGTCGGTGGCCGATGATTTTAGGTCAAGGCTTAAAGAAACAATCAGCTGATCGTTATCTCTATTACGCGGCTTGATAATCGGCCAAATCGGGCCAATTTAGCTGATTATCCCTCCGTGTAATAGGGCCCTTAGTGTGTGGGCTTCTTTGTGTTCTTCTAGGCTCACCCAGCTAAAGTAATGTTTTATATACAATGTATTCCTGTGCATTCACAGACACATTATTTATAGAAGTCTAAGTACACATTGCTTGGTCTGAGGCCAATGCCCATAAGATCTGCCCCTGATCTTCGGAACATTGAGTTCCCAATGAGTATGGAATACATTACAGTATGTAATGTACTTAGTATAGTTGTGTCAGTAAATGTATTTGTTACTTTTAGAATTCCCTGTAATAAGTGGCGACTGGCCAGTATAGATATGTCTTATAGTATGGTATTATTTAAGGCTGCCACAACCATAGTGACAGTAATGGAAAATGGACCGGAGAAAGTCAATTATAGTAATTGTGATGGATTGTTAAAAAAAAAATGCAAATGTAAGAGGAAAGTGCTTAGGGTGGGAAATCTAAGAAATGGGAGAGGCAGCCAGGTGAGAAGAGCTATAGACCACACAGCAGCATCTGCAGACAGTGACTATAATCAGATAAGAGATCTGCTGACACGCACCCACACAGCAGCCAATCCTCCCTCCGCCTGAGGGGGCCCCGCGCTGCCACGACAGGCATGTGACAGGGGAAGAGACGCAGGAGGGCCCTAGTGTGAGAGAAGGAAGCTAAGACAGTGCAAGAGGTCAGGAAGTTATATGTGACCTCTACTTGTAGTTACCAGACTCCGATTTTCCACCTTAATGAGGGTCCCTCATGTTACATAACTATACGGTAGCTTGGGGCTTTTCTTTCCTAAAAGGGAGTTGATGTGCCCCCATCATTGCCTGTGTATGGGTGAGTGTGCTCACCACGGTATATGTAGGTGATATACCCCCATCTTTGCCCTGTGTAACTTGTGGGATCACTATAGTATTTGCAGGTGATAAGCCCCAATCATTGCACTGTGTAGCCTATGTGCTAACAAATGTATATGTAGGTGATATATTCCCATCACTGTCCTGTGTAAGCTGTGTGATCACTATGGTATATGTAGGTGGTATATTCCCATCACTGTCCTGTGTAAGCTGTGTGATCACTATGGTATATGTAGGTGATATATTCCCATCACTGTCCTGTGTAAGCTGTGTGATCACTATGGTATATGTAGGTGATATATTCCCATCACTGTCCTGTGTAAGCTGTGTGATCACTATGGTATATGTAGATGATATGCTCCCAGCACAGTCCTGTGTAAGCTGTGTGACCATCATGGTATATGTAGGTGATATGCTCCCAGCACAGTCCTGTGTAAGCTGTGTGACCATCATGGTATATGTAGGTGATATATACCCATCACAGTCCTGTGTAAGCTGTGTGATCACTATGGTATATGTAGGTGATATATCCCCAGCACAGTCCTGTGTAAGCTGTGTGATCACTATGGTATATGTAGGTGATATGCTCCCAGCATAGTCATGTGTAAGCTGTGTGATCACTATGGTATATGTAGGTGATATATACCCATCACAGTCCTGTGTAAGCTGTGTGATCACTATGGTATATGTAGGTGATATATCCCCAGCACAGTCCTGTGTAAGCTGTGTGATCACTATGGTATATGTAGGTGATATGCTCCCAGCATAGTCCTGTGTAAGCTGTGTGATCACTATGGTATATGGAGGTGATATGTTCCCAGCAAAGTCCTGTGTAAGCTATGTGATCACTATGGTATATGTAGGTGATATATTCCCATCATAGTCCTGTGTAAGCTGTGTGATCACTATGGTATATGGAGGTGATATGCTCCCAGCAAAGTCCTGTGTAAGCTGTGTGATCACTATGGTATATGGAGGTGATATGCTCCCAGCAAAGTCCTGTGTAAGCTGTGTGATCACTATGGTATATGTAGGTGATATGCTCCCAGCAAAGTCCTGTGTAAGCTGTGTGACCATCATGGTATATGTAGGTGATATGCTCCCATCATAGTCCTGTGTAAGCTGTGTGATCACTATGGTATATGTAGGTGATATGCTCCCATCATAGTCCTGTGTAAGCTGTGTGATCACTATGGTATATGGAGGTGATATGCTCCCAGCAAAGTCCTGTGTAAGCTGTGTGATCACTATGGTATATGGAGGTGATATGCTCCCAGCATAGTCCTGTGTAAGCTGTGTGATCACTATGGTATATGTAGGTGATATATACCCATCACAGTCCTGTGTAAGCTGTGTGATCACTATGGTATATGGAGGTGATATATCCCCAGCACAGTCCTGTGTAAGCTGTGTGACCACTATGGTATATGGAGGTGATTTTGTGCTGGTTCTTTTCCTGTGTGACAATGGTGTATCCCCTCTCTTTCCTGTGGGCGCCTTATGTTGCTCCTCCAGTAGCTCTGCTCTTATCTGCGGCCACAATCTCTGCAGTTCCCGGCAGGGGGCGCATTTCTGTCCTGAGAGGCGCAGGTAGGAGCAGAGAACCGCGTCTGTCGCATCTCTCTACACTCTAAGCCGCTGTGCGACAACTGGTAGCACATCAGGAGATCACATTAACAGCTCTTAATTTCTGCTTATATAACTTGGAGGCGAAGTTCCCCCTTGTATCCACAACGTGACGTAGCATTTCCGGTTATGTTACCAATCTGGAATCTCCGTGCTGCAGTTTCTGCGGTTACCAGTAGGGGGAGATGTTGTTCCACTAATGATAGAACAAATCCCCTGCTCTCCAGTAAAGCTCATGGAGTCACCCAAACTCTGATGTCCCAGTAACACGGTGCAGGCTGCTGGGGACTGTGCCTGGGTGCATCCAGTCTGATCGATGGCAGAGAGCAGGGACTAATCTCCAGCAGCTCTAATCCCATCACATTACACGATTACAGATTATTATTCTCCATCATGATGGAAAAGAAGTTTCTCAACTGAAATGAAGACTTCTGCAATGCAATCTCCCCATACCTGAGCAGTATACCACAGCATCCTCTGTATAGCCCAGCATAGACTTACCAAAGACAATACAGATCCCCAGACAATTGTATAAAGAGATCACACATTGGATTTCTTTTATTTTATTACATTGATGTGAATGAAATTTCCCTGAAGTAGCATACAGGCAAAGAGAATCTGATTTCCCATCTGTCATCCTAATGCATTGTCTGCATAGCTGCTGCTAATAACATTAGTCCAGGACAGGGCCATCAAAACTCCAGGGCCTAAAACACAGTATCTGTTCACTTCCTAATAATATTTATTTATGTTAATAGTTTATAGCAACACTATATCAGAACCTGCTAGTTAATATATACACAAATGTGCTAGCAGTATATAGTATGTAGGTGTAGTGGCAGACACACCCTGTGCTGGGATAACTATAGGCACTATACATTGTGGGTGTATTGCTGGGTGGCGGACATGCCCTGTGCTGGGATAACTATAGACACCATACATTGTGAGTGTATTGTTGGGTGGCAGACATGCCCTGTGCTGGGATAACTATAGACACCATACATTGTAGGTGTAGTTTCAGGTTCTGTTTTTATGAAGAGATAAGATAACGGAGTGATAAGGATATTTAGTTTATGACTGAACATATTTATGGATTATATATAGAATTATGAACAAAGCTTCATTCATAGATGTGTTGTAGGTTTTGTTAACATTACTATTTGACTGAGGCTTATTAGTTACAGGTTCAAAGCTGTAGGGGTAGTAAAGCTTTGGATGTCCAGGCATGATGGGAGTTGTAGTTTTGCAACAGCTGGAGAGCCAAGGTTGCCTACCCCTGCTGGTGGTGCAGGGATGTCCCAGTATTCAAACACTGTACAACTTCACATTGAGACATCCCTGTATGCAATCATTTTGATCTGTTAATGATATTTCACTGATCTTTTCACTCCACCACTAACATAGAATTGGTATTACGCTATTATGGTGTCCAGTGTTTAAGGGGATGTTCACACACTGTGGATTTCTTGTAGATTTGCAGCGGATTTCGACTTCTCTATTGAGGTTAATTAGGAAGATCTGTAACAAATCTGCAATCTGAGAAGATGAAGATGAGCCGGGAGAGGGGAGGTCAGGACAGAGGCTATGCTTTACATGAAGCCATGGTGACCTACAGATACTGTACTAGAATAATGCATGCATTCTGGTGGGTAGAAGAGGTCAAATCAACTCATCCTGTGGCTCTCCAGCTGTTGCAAAACTACTACACCCATCAGGCCTAGATAGCCGGACATAAGGGGACATGTAGTTGTTTGTCAGCGGGAGAGACACAGGTTGGGGAGCACTGGATTAAGTGACTACTACTGCAATCTTCAATATTCCTTCTATAGACACAGAATGGAAGTGTCACTACAATCCGTACCAGACCACACAACTCTATGCATTCCTTATAGACTGCAAAGGGGCTGCCCAAGATGAGAGAAATGTGGCTGTGCTATTCTTGCTCTACAAGCAGCGCCACACCTCTCCTCTCCATGAAAATAAATGAGGCCATGCTGCAATACCACAGCCATCCTGCACGCAAGTGTGGCAGTGTTTTTGGAAGAAAGTAGCCATGTTTTTCTAATCCTGTAGTACCTCTTTAAGGCCCTATTACACCAAAAGATGTCTGACAGATTATTTTACAGATTTTTTCAGCCAAAGCCAGGAATGGATTTGAAAAGAGGAGAAATCTCAGTCTTATCTTTACGACCAGTTCTCTGTTTATAGTCTGTTTCTGACTTTGGCTGAAAAAATCTGATATCTTTTGGTGTAATAGGGCCCTTAGTTTTAGTGTAACCCTACCCTAACCCTAGACAGACATAGAAAGAAGACACAACACAGAGACAGAATAAGAAACCTTCTCAGCACAGTAACATTTGGATTGTACAGGAGGTGCACTTTAAGATGTTCCGCTGAATACACACAAAGAATAGTTGTTTTCCATTGTTTGACCCTTCATCGTTGCCCTGTAATCTTACTCCAACAATGCGACCAACAATCAGAAGACTTAATCCGTATATTACCTACAAAAACCGTCCTTTTATTTAGCTGTCGCCTTAGCACCTCACATCGCCTGCACAGATCCTTATCTGGAAGCCTTAGGAACAGATAGCCTGTACATTAGATAAGTAACAGAAGAGAGTCCCTTCAGTCAGCACCTACACTGCCGGCCATGGTCAGTGCCTGCAGCCATTGGCCTCCTCTGTCTCTTCATGGCCTGAGGTGGCTTCACAGATGACAACTGCCCTCTAATCTGTTTATTCAGACTTCTTAGCACTTTCTTCCATTCTTACCTTGTGCATTAGTGACCTATATGGGGACGCCTTCATGTATTGTCTTGTTCCCTGCCCTTCAATGACAAGTAAACACCACTACTCTCACATATTATTTACTGTCATTTCAACCCAAATGTTTAGGGACCTGTTATACAGCAGTCACCTCCTTTAGGGTACATAGTGTTTTCAATGACTGACTGCAATAAAATGACTGACTTATTTAGTCTAAAGACTTTGACGGCAGTGTCTATAACTCTATGGCTGGAGCGGCCGGCAATGAGGAGCTGTTCATCTTATCAATGAGAAAAGCAATTATCTCCTAATGAAGACCCAGACAATACAATGTAATAGGGGCGATAAACAGAAGTGGTCACATTGCTTTTACTAGTCAGTCCATGTTGTGCTATGAGAACATAGGGGGAGATTTATCAAACATGGTGTAAAGTGAAACTGGCTCAGTTGCCCCTAGCAACCAATCAGATTCTACCTTTCATTTTCCAAAGAGCCTGTGAGGAATGAAAGGTGGAATCTGATTGGTTGCTAGGGGCAACTGAGCCAGTTTCACTTTACACCATGTTTGATCAATCTCCCCGATAAAGTCTACCCACTATATATATTGTGTATCAAGTTCTCTTAACAAATACATTTTAATAGTCAAAACTTTTTCTCTTCCACAGTCACTGAATAGCAAATGTGCCTAGTTATGCCAAAGCTTTTAAATAGTGTAAAGTAGAGCTGGCTCACCTGCCCCCAGCAACCAATCAGATTCCACCTTACATTCCTCACAGACTCTTTGGAAAATAAAAGGTGGCATCTGATTGGTTGCTAGGGGCAACTGAGCCAGTTTCGCTTTGATAATTCCCCCCCATGGAGTTCTGCCAGCTCCATTCGAATGAAAGGGACAGCAGCAGGAATCCTCCAATATCTGCCATTTTAGTGTTACATGTCTGGAATTTAGAATTTTAGAAGAAAATACTATTGAAGGCTAAAGGAGAAACATTCGGATAAAATCGTCCAACGTTTTCTGGACAGGTTTAGAATGGCGTAAAAGACGTTACGTCTGTTTGCAATAAAAATACTTTCACTCAAACAAAACCACACAAACAAAATGTGAAGAAACGTCAGGCACCTGGATTTCAGCGTATAAATCAGAGACATAAAACAGTCAGACGGGCATCTTTTAATCCCCCTAATATGACCTAAAAATAAAGGAAGCCTTTAATATGCCCATAAACTTGTCATTATTAACCAGTGAGACTCAGACCTCACCTTGTGTCAGACGTGTTGCTGCACGAAGCTGGAGAAACTCAGGCTTCACAAACCTCTCCAAATTGGGCTGCTTTACCCAAATATTCCCATTTCATTGAATCCTATTACAGGATTATGGTGTACGTGAGGATTGTACATTTCCTGCCGTGAGGTACATGGCCGTAATAAGACATCATACCAGTCCTGAATTGTATGGAGTCAGTACAGAACCCATAGAAGTCTGCTGGGCCTTACTGTATGTAGCTCCCTATATCTTACTGATGCCATACAGAGGCATATAGGGGGTTTCTTCTCTGTCTGATTCATATGGAAAAATGTTGATTTGCTCCACAAGATGCTTTATTACTAGAGCAATGTATAGCAATGGACCGAATAAGAGCAATAAAATCAACATTACAGATAAATGGATGACTGGTGCCGTCAGGTTTTGAAATCTCCCATGAAACTTATATTAAAAAAGATTTTTTACAGCTTTTTCAAGCTTGCACTTATTTTTTTTTTTGCAACCAATGTATTATATCGTCACGTAATGTATGGTGAATTTGCATATTGTTTTCAATTCACTTTTATTCTTGTGACTTAAACGCCACTTATCAAGAGGAGCTTATAAATTTTTTTTTTTTTAAGAATTGTCTAGATGTGTCTAAAAAAAGGGCAAAATGGAGAAAACACACAAAAAGTTTAATACCCCCCCCCCCCCCCATAGAGTTTTCACAATGCTTATCTAGGTCAGCTTACACATTTTGAGGCTGCACTTTGTCATGGACTATTGTTCAGTATAGACAGAGCAGTATATATGATACATATATAGTACTATATATACATTTCAATCTCCTTGTAGTTATGGGTTGTCCCAAGGTGGAATAACATGGATTGAAAGATTATTATTAGGCATTTAGAGACTACGTTGAGTGACCAGTGACCTAAGATGTTGCGCACAAGTGTGAATAACCTCCGAAAAGTGCCCCCACTCCTCAGCAAGCATCCTAAGCTCAATCCAGGGCACAGTCACTGGGTGGTTGTAATAAAATGTGAGAATTCTGGTTTCCTGGGAACTGAAAGGTGAGAGGACACATGAGAGAGATCACCGGTTGCCTATTTAGGGTGTAGAATAACAAGAAGCTAAACTAACAAGTTTACACAGAGCTGAAAAGAGCTTTCTCATTGTGCAAGGAGCAGAAAGGAGCGAGAGCGAGGGGAGGGGACCACGTGCACAAGTCAGGAGATGACCTGGCCATTGTCTTCTTCACACTGGGACCTCTGTGAGGGGGAAAATGGCTGAAATAATGTAGTGTCAGTGAAAAGAGACTACTTCATAAACAACAGAGAGCTGCCCACCCCATCCCACTGCCAGTGAATGCAGGATGCAGGAGTCCATAAATCAGCTTATAGCCCCCTGTTGGCATGGCCCCTGGCTGGGCTCTGCCCTCCCCCCCCCCCCCCCCCCCCAGCAGAATGGCTTGTGCTCTGGTCTATATTATAAGGCTTCATTCATACTTTCTACCTAAAAAAAGAGACAAAAAAAAAAAATCCCTTTTTTTTGCCATTTTCTCCCCTCAAACAGTGAATATGATTATATACATTTGTGTGGTGTTTTTTTGTCTCCAGTATAGTGTGTACCAGTATATAAGTGAAACTTAGCAGCTCATTACAGGTCATTGGATTCTTTATGTGATTTAGGGATTTATAGTAAAAGAAAATATGGGAAAAACCTCAATAACCACCAGTGTGTTGGAGGGGAAGTGCTTTTTGGTGCGCTGCGACGTTTCTGAACACGTTGCACGGGAGGATGTGACATGACGCACCGTTATTTGTCGTATTCGGTACACTTCGAGGAACGCTTGTTGCACAGTGACAATATAATCAATAAGGATAGTTTGAAAATTCTCTGTTTAACTATTATTACTATTATAACTGTATTACTTTAGTGTGCACATGTAGCTGGACTCAACCAGTACAGATGTGGAGAGGGTTCAGTATTGGTACATAGTAACCCCCATACTCTAAAGCTTTGGCTCTCCAGGCATGATGGGAGTTGTGGTTTTGCAACAGCTGGAGAGACAAGGTTTTCTACCTCTGCTGTATACAGTGAAGTATATCTATGTGTGTGCAGGGTGATGATCGCTGTCCCGCGATCCTAGTCCGTACCCGCCGCACACATAGACCTGCTCTTCAGCACTGAGTGAGGGCAGCTCCTTTAAGGGGCGTGTCTTTCTGCCAGTCACGCCTCTCTCGGGACAGAGGGTGTGGTCTGGCGAGGGAGCCTCATTAGATTACTGTCATTGGTTGAGGCCAGGATTGTGTGGCCACGCCCCCGGGGGCGGGGGTGATGCGAGCGGCGGGTGCCCAGCGCCTCAGTCTGAGCCGGGCGGCTGCAGGAGTGAGCATCGTGGCTGCCTGTCTGTAGTCTTGGAGCTTGTGCCCGGAGCTCGTACTGGATAAGACGCGGGGGACTGTGCACTGAGCCGGCGCTGCTGGAGATTACCGCACTGGAGACTGACATGGAGCCGTGACGAGAGCCCGGGACTGGGGGATTACAATTCATCGCTCCGGCACCAGGGGATGGGAAGCCTGGATACCTGACGGAGCTTTGGGCGGGTTCTGAGATTGGAAGGGAAAAAGTTCGGATAGTCCGGGACTGGCACGGTGCCCCAGCCGGGAGTTGGGATGGAGGGTCTCCGGCGGCTGCTCGGGCTCCTGCTCGCTCTGTGCCGGGTGTCTGCGGTGCTCGGCAAGATCCTGGAGCCGGTGACCTGGAACTCGCAAAACCCGCGGTAAGGAGCGCGGCGATCACCTGCTCGTCCCCCCCTGCCTGTCCGCTCTAGCCCCGGTGTGTGCTCCGTACCGCGCGGGGGCCCAGGAGACGGGACGTCCTAGCTCCGGCGGTGGCGGCTCCATTATACTCCTAGGAGCCGGTGCCCGCACAAGCTGTGGTGGATGTGGCAGAGAGGACGCTGGAGAGAAGCTGGAGCAGCATCGCCCGGGCTGCCCGGTACCTGATGCTACTGGGCACCGGCTACAGACGCGGGGCACCGGGGGCGCGAGGCTTGTGGGCTTAGCTGGTGGCATTGTTGGCATGGAACATGGTGCTGCTGCTGTATCAGGGAGCACCCATCCAGGCTGGGAGCTCTGCCACTGTGTGCAGGGTATTGTAGTCCTATCTTCAGTACAGGTTACTATATATTAGGACTGTACAGGGTACTATGTATAGGGACTGTAAGCAGAAGACTACAGGGTACTATGTATAGGGACTGTAAGCAGAAGACTACAGGGTACTATGTATAGGGACTGTAAGCAGAAGACTACAGGGTACTATGTATAGGGACTGTAAGCAGAAGACTACAGGGTACTATGTATAGGGACTGTAAGCAGAAGACTACAGGGTACTATGTATAGGGACTGTAAGCAGTGGACACTACAGGGTACTATGTATAGGGACTGTAAGCAGTGGACTCTACAGGGTACTATGTATAGGGACTGTAAGCAGTGGACTCTACAGGGTACTATGTATAGGGACTGTAAGCAGTGGACTCTACAGGGTACTATGTATAGGGACTGTAAGCAGTGGACTGTACAGGGTACTATGTATAGGGACTGTAGGCAGAGGACTGTACAGGGTACTATGTATAGGGACTGTAAGCAATGGACTGTACGGGGTACTATGTATAGGCACTGTAGGCAGTGGACTGTACAGGGTACTGTGTATAGGGACTGTAGGCAGAGGACTGTACAGGTTGCTATGTATAGGGACTGTACAGGGTACTATGTATAGGGACTGTAGGCAGAGGACTGTACAGGTTGCTATGTATAGGGACTGTAGGCAGAGGATTGTACAGGGTACTATGTATAGGGACTGTAAGCAGTGGACTGTACAGGGTACTATGTATAGGGACTGTAGGCAGAGGATTGTACAGGGTACTATGTATAGGGACTGTAGGCAGATGATTGTACAGGGTACTATGTATAGGGACTGTAGGCAGAGGATTGTACAGGGTACTATGTATAGGGACTGTAGGCAGAGGATTGTACAGGGTACTATGTATAGGGACTGTAGGCAGAGGACTGTACAGGTTGCTATGTATAGGCACTGTAGGCAGAGGATTGTACAGGGTACTATGTATAGGGACTGTAGGCAGATGATTGTACAGGGTACTATGTATAGGGACTGTAGGCAGAGGATTGTACAGGGTACTATGTATAGGGACTGTAGGCAGAGGATTGTACAGGGTACTATGTATAGGGACTGGAGGCAGAGGACTGTACAGGTTGCTATGTATAGGCACTGTAGGCAGAGGATTGTACAGGGTACTATGTATAGGGACTGTAGGCAGTGGACTGTGCAGGTTTCTGCTTGGTGCTGTTGAGCCCTGTATACGTTGCCAGTCTTTGCAGTATATACTGGTTACTAGATATTAGTGCTATAGACAGTGCAGGGTGGCTGCTTATGTTGGGTGTAGTATACATGGGCACCATTTTTAGTATATCTTGGTTAGATAAACAAGCTCAACATATACAAGCAGTAACCTACACTTACTACCTGCAGTATTAGACAAATAACCAGGACATACTGGCGTATATACAGCGCTCAACATATACAAGCAGTATGTCCTGGTTATTTGTCTAATACTGCAGCTAGTAAGTGCAGGTTACTGCTTGGTATTGTTGGGCACTGTGTAGGTATAGGTTGGCACTGTTGGCAGTATGTGGTGAGCCTAGATCTGTGTGTAGTTTCTAGTACCAGGCCAAAGTCTCAATAACTAAATACATATATATTAACTTTCAGTGAAGTTTCGCAGTCTATTATAGTGACTAGAGAAGTGTGGCACTAAGCTGGGCACAATAGCTTGTAGAAGTGACGTCCGTGTAGATCTTTGTGTCTCCTCTCATGGCGGTGGACATGGCGGTGTCTGTATATAAATGGTGATCTGTGTATGTGCTGGACCATGGTGGGGCCGTAGATCTGTCATGGTGGACTACGCATTGCACTATGTAGGAGACTTCCATGGCTGGATCACCATAGTCTTTACAGGCCACTATCTCGCACTCTGTAAGGGGGGGTCTTTGTGTTACCAATCAGGTTGTGATGGGTTTATTGAAAGACAAGCAGATAAGACAGTCTCCTTGCTTTGTGTCAAGTGGCCGGTCCTTCATGTACTTTTTGACACTTCACTCACCTCCACACTCGGGATGTACCTGGCCGTACCATGTTACTGACCTGTCCACCTATTCTGGACTTCTTGCTGCTAGACAAAGGGATCTTTTCCAACCCTATAGGATATTCTGTATACAATGAAAGTTTTATGAGAAGGCTTTGCTGCTGGTCTCCGTTGTGGTCGGTCAATGTGACCTCAGGTTTCTGCATCTTTTTTGAGGGTTAATTCAGACTGGCTGTATGAATCCCAAGCAGGCCTTAAACCCAGTCGGATGTGAGCTCCTGACCTTCACAATGTGCCAGTGGTCTCACCACGTCACAGTCTTCTCCTCTGTAGGTGGCTGCCTGGGTACAAGGGAAGTCACTACTCTTTTATGTCTTTTGTAATGTGACATTGATCTCATTGAGGTTTGTAGCCTCTAAGTCACCTCACTCATACTTGGGGGGGATTCAGTCACACATTTGCTTGTCTTTACCTACTTGTAGAATTGGGCAATAAAACCTTCACCCATAATGAACAGATGCATATGATAGATTGTATATTATACATATGAATTAGTGTTCAGCGATTTGGAAGGCTGCCCCGTGTAATACGTGTGTGCAGGGTGCGGCAGGGGTCTCTTTGAAAAGGGTCTTTGTAAATAGCCTGGTTGGAAATAAACCTGTGTGCTGCCAGAGGGAGCTATATCCAGCAGGAAAGGTGCCGTTCTCTGACAGCAATCTGTGATGTGGAGGAGCCAGGAACTCATACTGAGCTGGTAGTTTCCTACTCCATGGTGGTGAAGAGAAGTCGTGTAGATGGGGGGGGGGGAGTAAGTGATGTATGTGCGCTGTATCCCACCACGCATCTTACAATATTCCACCAATGTCTGAAATCTTATAGAATAATCCTAATGGCCGTGAAATAAAAAGTGAACAGATATCTGAAAATCTAGACTGATCTCATGGCTTCCCGGTAGATGGCCCTATCCTGTATCCATACAAAAGGCTTCGAGGGGAATGAGAGGACTAGAAATTCAAAATTTTGGTTTTACAATCTAATGATTAGGCCTTAAAAATTGAGGATGTTACACATATGTGTAATTTAATTTGTTTTATAGATGGATTTTACCTGGCATCGTTTCATACTTCATTTTTTATGTGTACGGTTTCATTGTGCTATTTAGCAGCAGTAACATAATGCATCCCTCACATGCCGAGAATTCTAGCTCTACATGACATTGATATTTGGTCAGGCAGGGACTTGTCTAGCCTTTTCTCATAGGGCAAGATGATTTGTGAGGCCGCTGTTTGTTATATTGGAAATTGTTCTGGTTTTATTAAGTTAGAGTACTTTTTTTTTTTTTTTTTTTTTATTATATACAGAACTTTTTCTAAACTAACATGCAATGGATGTGCCAGAACGGGTGCCTCCAGACAGCTGTAAGGCGTCAAGGCCGGACCGTACTTTGCTTAATTTCTTCATTTTCAGCTTTGACACGTGTTAACTCTTTGCCAAGCTTGGATGTCCACCCTGTCCACGCAGCTACTGATGGCTGCCCTGAGCCCCCCTAATACTACTCACAGCGAGTCTGTGATACAACTCCCAGTGCTTCCCTCCGCCACCCTCACAGCACTGTAGAAGTTAAAAAACATCATTCTAAATCCATATGTGCTCTATCCACTATAGTCCACATTTCTTAGAAAATTTAATTTTAAAACTCCATGAAGTAGTTTGTGTTGTCAGGCTGGCTTATGAGATCTGAGAACAATAGCGCAGTAATATCATGAGGCCGGGCGCCTATATTGGTATTGAATTCAGCAATGAAGTTTCATTATACCTAATTAAAGTGAAGGGTCTTGACAGCAGGGGAATCTGCCGGAATTACTGCAGGGGTCCTCAGGAGACCGGGGCCCCTCTTCCCATCACTAAAGTGTTATGAGCACAAGTTATAGAAAATAAACCATAAACAGCTGCCGCACATATATAATACATAGAATACAGTGTAACATACATATTATAAATATTTACTTAGTTTTTTTTTTTACCTCTTTATTTACTGATTCCATTTTCTTCTGATTCCTGGCCCCTTTTCTTAGATAATCCTCTTTAACACTATACTTATATATGTTGTATTAGATGAGTATTTATACAAATTCTTTGCGTTCTTAATACATTTTCATAGTGGAACAAAGTCGGGCAACGTTTAGGGAAGTTCTGAACTACTTATTGGACTTTTTCTTCCTGTTTTTATTGCTTATGTTGCAGATGAACCCTCTTTCATATCTCTGGGATATTAAGCCTCTGGTAGCATTTATGGGCTAGTAATGTTCATGTTGGAGCTGGTCTAGAATGGAAATTGCTCTACTTTGTGCTTTGCTGCTTGAGTCTGGAAGCTTAATGTGTGGTTTCAGAGCACAGTCAAATAGAACAAATACTTTATTTTCTGATCTTCTGTATCCTGTGGTTTTTTTTTTTTTTCCTTCTCCAGAACTTTAGGCGTGGCACGTTAACCCTCTCCTCCCTGCGGGCATCGGGCGCAGTCGTTGGTAATTGGTTGACAGCTGTAAACAGGGGCTGATGTGTAGCCTGCGGTTTTAAGAAATGGTGACATTTCTGCTGCTTGGATGCTTTAGAGCTCCACTTGCGGTAAATAAGACAATAGTTGTCTGGTAATTACATTGAGAACAGAGACCAGAGCGGACTGTTCTCCTAACAAGCTCTCGTTTACAGCCGTGACAATAAAACCTGCCACCCGTATTTCCCTCTGTATCAGCTCCAGCTCTTCTCCATCACAGTACAGGTTTATGTCATGGTGTTTGTTGTGACTGCTTTGCATAGCGACACAATCTACTGCCCTTCAGGGCTGATTGTGGATATTCAGCGTGTTTCTCTTCCCACTTATCTCTATAGACAAAATGTAATAAGGCACCTTGGGGCATGATGTGCCCACCTCCTGCCGTGCTGCCTTCACTAAGGAGATGTGACAGGTTCTGCCAAGCAGACGCTCCAAGTGGGTACGGTTCACTGGATCCCCAAGGAGGGGCTGTTATGTGTTAGGTGAATGGAGATGATTGCTAGGATGACAGTATTCCAGCAGACCTAAGGAATTGCTATCCTACCACTTGACTTTGTGTAGTGCTACGCCATTAATAGTTAATGGGCACAGGCCTGGCGAGTCTGGTGTGTTTTTTATTTTTTTATTTTAAGTCTTCCTCTCTCCGTTCTGTTTTACTTTCTGCTCTGCTGAGTAAGTAATTATACTCCTGGCAGTGTACACTATTTGGTACTTGTCTTTCGCTTCTCATTTCCATTGGGTATTATCTCCTCCATGCCAGGGGGACAGGATCGCTTGCTGCAATCTAAATTTGTGAAGCACCTTCTATTCCAAGAAAGGTGGCCTAGAAAAAGTGCGGTGAAGAACATTTCCTGTCTAAATTACCCCATGATAAGTATACATATATACACTGTGCTGGGCTCTGTAATCTTCTCTGTGGAGTTTGTCTACGTGCCCACCGTGCACCGTATGGTACCATTATGCATTAAATACGATTTTTGCAGGGTCCCTGCTTAATCTTGTTCAGTAAACTGCATTAAAATTGCCTAAAAGCCTCTCTTTTACCATGCCATAGTAGCCATTTTTCAGGCTGCTTTGTATGTGAACTTCCAGTGGAGCGTAAGTAACAGGCTCTTATGTGGGCTCCGCTTTTAGGAATGTCAGTGTGTCTGGACCAGACATTACGTACAAGCAAATGACTCTTTTGGTTCTAGGTTCTCCTCTGTTAACCCTTGCGGCACTGTTGTAATGCAGTACGCTCCTGTCCCTTTAAGTTGTAGCTGGCTGTAGGCAGTGTGGTCCAGTTCTGGTCTTTCTGTTCTTTTTATAGGGTTTTATGATGGACATTTATAGGCAGGCTTTCTTTGATTGCTTGTAGTGCTGGGAGTTTTGGGTTGGTTCTGCATAGAAGACCATGTTTTAAGAGTTAAACGGTTTCCTCTCCTCTGGGAGATTCTTGTTTTGAGAAGGTCTCACCCTTGTTAACCTAATGTCATAGTAGCATTTAACCAGCCATTTATCTCTGCAAAACCTGAAGCCCTTATCAGCAGCGGAGTGCACGTCCAAACATTGCCGGCCCTTGGAATCCGGTGCTTAATTCCTTTCACACACTAGTTATCAGGAATAATTTACAAATTAAAATCAATTGATCTGGATTTGTAATCTTAGCAATACTTAACCCTAACCCTGCTGAAAACCTGTGAAAAAAAATTCACTTTTCTCTTCCAATATTCTATAAGTGTTTCCCAATCTGTGGCTTTCCAGCGCTTGCAAAACACCTATTATCCGTCATGTCCTCATAGTTATGCCAATAGGTTGGGGAAACGCTGGACTAAAGGAATCCCCCCGTAAATTTGCTTTGGTTTTTGCCGAGCAGTCGTCCTTTTACTCATTGCTAGTGTCCAGTACAAGGTGGATGTTGTGTGTAAAACTCCACGATTGCTACTTGACTCCCAAATGCCGGGAAACTTTATGGAAAATAAATGTGTTCACAATTTTGTCACAATTTGCACCAAAAATTGGGTTCAAATAAGTTAAGTAGGAATTGAACGCTTTGCCTGACAGAGTGAATGGCTTAACGGAAGGTGGGTGTGGCTTTGTTGAAAACAGAAGGGACTGCTCTGGCAGTGGCTTATCACTTCTAGAACCAAGTAGTCTGATGATAGAAATCAGACATTCTTAATCCTACTCTCCACTGATAAAATGTGTCCCGATTGTACTTGTTATCACCAGCTAAACTTGCCAGAAGTGGTGGGTTAGGCCTACTTTAGTATAAAGTCTATGGGGGAGATTTTTCAAATATGGTGCAGTTGCCCCTAGCAACCAATCAGATTTCACTTTTTATTTTCCAAAGTGTCTGTGGAATGAAAGGTGGAATCTGATTGGTTGCTAGGGGCAACTGAGCAAGTTTCACTTTACACCATGTTTGATAAATCTCCCCCTATGACATCTTTTAGGTTACACAACTCTAAGAATTAGACAGTGCATCTTGGACTATCAAGGAAGCTAAGATATGGGGTGCCGTTTGTGTCCAGACACGCTCCAGACTATTGCTTCACAACTCCATAGCTCTGCAGCTTAGGAGAGTGAAATAAAGGGGAAAACAGATGCCGGTGTGTGTTAAGACCTATATAGTCTTATAAGATCTGTATCATAATGCGTTTCTACTATGATAGAGATGCTAGTAAGGTAATCTAGGCCCTGTTGAGATGGCAGGTTACCCCCCCACTAGCAAATTGTCATTGTACTGTCCCTACTGGAGCTTCCTCACCTGACTTGCCGTGACACTGTCTAGAAGCCCTAGCTGCCATTTGGAAAATCCATTAGGAAGACTGAGCTTCTGCCAAGACAGAAAACAATAAAACAAAGCAGCGACTTGTAAACGTGTTAATTAGTCTTGGGACTCGGCAAGCTGCACCGCTGCAGATAATGAACTTTCCTGAAGAGAGTGCGAGCTGGGAGGCTGCGGCACTCACACGGTTAAACTGCTCCTTTTGTTCAAGAACCCAACACTTTAAGTGCATTTATTCTTCCGTGGTGCCTCAGGGACTGGAGCTGTCTTGCAATACAGTATTTGTCACAGCAAAATATTAAACACATGAATGGAATCGGCTTTGCCCTCAGATACCCTTCATATTGTTTTTCTGCTGAACCAAAATAGAGAGGCTTCGCTTTTAGTAGTGTGGGATCTAATAAAGCAGATTATGAAGAACACAAGCTATGGGGAGGCGCTTGAGCACGCAGACTGGTTTGTAAAGTCTGTAACATCGGAGACTCCTTGTTCTTTACATGGTCCCTTGCATAGAGTGGTTGCTTTTTCAGGGGTGTTGGAATTGGAAGTTTTACACTGAATCCTTTTTTTTTTTTTTTTCTCTCTGTGTTTATTGTTAGAAAGTGACTAGTGGGTGATAAAGTCCTGTGTAAGAGAATTGTGAACCGCTTTAAAAAGTCCAAATAGTGTGTGTGTGTGTATAGATATCCAAGGAGGTTGCAGTACTCAAAAATAAGGTGCACAACAGATGTGAACTTTATTATGCATTGTTTTTGCATGGGTGAATAAAGCTTAATTTTTTGCACCTTATTCTTACTAAAATAAGCAAAGAGTTCGGATCCCATTATATATTATGCATACTTCTTTAAGAGAACCACTTTACGGTGCACTTTTGGGTGGCTGTCCGAGACTTTACTGTATGGCCATGTTCTGTTTTTATGCAAAGTGTTTATATAGTAGGTCTGTCATTTACTTCAGATTTTGTTATATATTGTAACCCCTTATGTGTACAATGTCCTGAGACTGAGGTTATGTATATTTTTTTTTTTATATAACTGTAACCCACTGTACAAGTTATGGACCTGTACCATAGAAAGGGTTAATAACGCTGCAGCAATATAGCTTTATTTTCCAATCGTCCTTTATGAACTTAAAAATCTGTCCTTATAAAGCTAAACCCGAAAATGGGGATTATCTGCGAAGGCATGTTTAATAAGCCGCTTGTAGCATTTCCACTGTAGACCACAGTGGCTGGAGGGGTTCACATTTCTCGTGGACTACAACTCTCGTCAGACGCAGACAGCAAGGCTTAAGTAATCTGCCTATAGCTGGATAATTGTGTCTGATATATTTCATCTGCTGAACGTTAGGGAAAGCTCATTGCGCGTTGGGTTGCATTAAATGATGGCATGTCTGCAGTAATGATTCCATCGCCGGACGCTGATCTGTTCTCCTAAAATGCCCCTGATTGTTCATGGTAATTTGGTTGGAGATGATGTGCTGCCTTTGGTAATCCTGTTAAAACCTCATCATCTATCCCTGGTTAGGGATTGTACACTTAATCCCTTTGCTGAGGAAGGAGCCAAATGGCGGCTTGTATTATTTCTCTGGTTTTGCTCTGACTACGTGTACAGCCAGGCGCAGGAGCTTCTGAACTTTCTGCAGTTTTGTTAATGAAGAGAAACTTGTCCCGAGCTGTACAATAACTGCAGCTTTTCTTTCCATCTATCTCTGAGAGTAATTGCCTCTGGTACCTGCGAATTTCTAGGCTGGAGTTGTAACGTTGGGTCACGTTGCTGTGTGTTGACGTCAATATCGGCTGTAACAAGGTTCGGAGACTCTCTGGAATCGATTGCAGGTTACGGTTATGTCACAAAACTTCTCAATTATTTCTTTACAAATTTTATAGGAGATTCTGTAGTGAATAGAATCCTATCTCTTTCTGAGACACGTGGCACTTTTAGGCCAAGTTCAGGGCACATTTTGGAATACCCTCTGTTAGCGGTAAGAAATCTTTACAAAAGCTAAGTGAAGATTGTCTTGTCAGATTGTATCTAGTCCATCTGTTCACAACTCACAAAGCCGCCAGGGCATTGTGGACCACAGGGGGTCTGGTTCATGAACAGGAGATGGCATGCACCAGTTGGCCATTGCCTCTAGTGCCAGCTAGGTGTGTACTACATGAATATTTCTGGAGGATCTTGTGAGGTGGCAGATATATTTGAGGATAGTATAACCCCACTGACGGCTAGTTAGAAGTCCACCAGCAGCTGGCTGGCACAAATGACTTGGTGACTTTTAATATGGCGTGTTTGTTAAATTGGGGTCAGTGTTGTAATAGTGCAAGAGCGGTCATGAGATATTCCTCGTACTCTCCAACTCCTCGGTTTAATCCTTCCCAAGACTCTGCAGATGTCATAGAAAATCCCCTGCTTGAAAGTGGAAATTGATCTGATGATCGGAGCTGAAAATGACCTCTTAATCTTCACCTCGCATCACGGAATTATTTACGTTGAAAACTAAGTTCTAGTTCTGTGTGTGCAAACAGGAGACGTGTGGGTAATACATGGGGAGAGTCTGTATGGAGGTATGTTTTTTTTTTTTTTTTTTTTTTTTTTTTTTTTTTTTTTTTTTAAGATGTAGTCTATGTTAATATAAACTCTAGGCCTCCGCAATCATGTGGATGCTATTAGGTTAGGATGGGCATTCGCAGATGTTTAGGCTGGGCGAGATACCTTTTGCCATGTGCCCTGCAGGAGGAGTTTGCTTTAATAGAAATTTATCAAGTTTCACAGTTCACGCAGCTGAATGATTCTCCTGCAAAATATTGGCTATTTATCAGCTACCAAATGAATTACATTCTGTGTGATTCACTACTGCGTGAAGGATGTTTTTCCATGGTGCGGCGTCATTCCGGTGCTATGATGCCATTCAAATCCTGCTGGTGCCCACGTGTCCTTTTCTCTGGCTGTCCCGCATGTAAGGAGGCTGGTAGGGTCTTCAATGTATCTCTATAAGCAATAGCAAAAAAAGAGTGTTAGTTGAAGCCATGATACAGAAGTGTACTTTTTCATTTTATTTTTTGAAGAGGACTTTAGTTCAACAGACTGCATACATAAAGGGACAATGAATTTTAGATTGATGTGGGCTGGCTCTAAGCACAGGGCAATAATAGAATAACATTTAATGGGGCAGGGGCACCCCAATCCGCTCATTGTAATGGAGTCAGACCTCAGCTGATGTAATATCTTGAGGATAAATAAACCCTAACCCAACACTGTTTTGTTGGAAAATATCTGTTGCCATCAACTTTAATGTGTATTGACCCCTTTAAAGTGTTACTTTCATTTGCGATAACTTGGCATTTCCTCAGACATGTCAATGTTACTAATCGCATCAGGTCTCAGCCCCGAGACAGGCTGAAATCCCAAAATAAAACCAGGGGAGTAGATGGCAGCATCCCAGTCTCCCTAGCTGTCAGTCAAGTCTGTTACGCCTCATTAGGGCGGGTTCACACTACGGAATTCTCGCGGACAATGTCCGCGGAATTCTGTCGGCTGTCCACCCGCACGGGCACGCGCTTTTCCGCCGGCTCCATAGACACCATTCTATGGGCCGGCGTATTCCGCGATCCGCTAAAGTGACATGACACTTCTTTCAGCGTATAGCGGAATACACCGGCCCATAGAATGGTGTCTATGGGGCCAGCGGAAATGCACCCAGATGTGCGGGCGGACAGCTGACGGAATTCCGCGGACATTGTTCGCGAGAATTCCGTAGTGTGAACCCGCCCTTACAACCTGTAGAGCAATTGTGTTAGATGTTCTGCCAGACAGGAAGTGGAACGAACTGCAGTGCACTTCGCCTTCCCTTCCCCACCTGTAATTTGGGGTCACAACGTGTACGGGTAGTGAGGCCCGGTGTGATCAGTAACTTTAACAAGTTTGAGGAAATGCAAACGACAGTAGTTCTTCAAGATCTATATAGTTAGATTTTGAATATAGCTTCTCTTGTCTTTTTCGGCCAGTTTCACACATTGTTACACAGCTATATTTTTGCTTCTTGTTTACCACCACAAGTTCTGGCAGACTGGTGTTTCTAATTGCCGTACTGACAGCTGTATGGTCATGTATCCAAAATACAGGCGCAAAACTATGTGAAGCAGTCATTGGGCTGTGTTCACTCACGCTTTTATTTTATAGTGTTTTCTGTCTTGAAAAGTGGGGGGGGGGGAAACCATTCACAGAGCATCTACTGCAACGTAGATATGCCAGGACTCCTCTGGATTATCCTAGAAGGCATCTTAAGGCTTATGCTACACTGTAAATTATGTACACTCTTGTATGCACAATTTAATCTCTAGAGAAGTATTGCCGAGCCATTAGAAGGTATTTAAAGCCAGAACAATGCTCCTCCAAGACCTTATGACTCTTTTCTGTCTGAGCATTAATCTGACTTTGGTTTTCTCCAAGTCTAGCATATCTTCCACTCGTAGAACAAGTGCACCGGGCTCTTTGTTGCCTTTTCTGGTTATTTGCCGCTATCCATGAGCCATGACAGGTGTTAAGCCTGTTTCCATTCTTCCATCGCACCAATTTCCATTACCAAGCATCTTGATTTTGTGTGGGGTTTAATTGATTTATTGCCTCATAATTTCTCTCTAATTGTCCTGAATCATTACATAGGTAGGATGTGATCTGTGGTTATGAGACAGCAGCAATGTCGTATATCACTGCCTGAGTGTCCACACCTAGTTACATCACAGACCTGACTCCGCGCTGTTGAAGCTTAATCTCCTTGTTTCACCACGGATTCCTCATTGTTACTGGACTCTGGCAAGGGCGTTTTCAGCACCATACAGTGACTATTGCCTTATGATGGCATATAATCTGTTCTGGGACTATTTCATCTTTCCTAATGAATGCTTTATGCTTAAACTTCCTTTGGAATATCCTTCAGCGACGGATTGTCTAAGTAGTAGCTTCAGAGCAGCAGTTCTGTATTACACAAGTGGCCGGCTGTTACCGCACACAGTCATTGAGCTGCATTGTTTTCTACCATCTTGGGATTCTTTTAGTGAAAGAAGTGTCTCCAAACTCTTAAGGCTGCCGCTAATACAGGAAAGGAAAAGTGACATGAAGACACCCTTGTGTTTCAAGTAGTAACACAGGATGGGAGGCAACGCACGGGAAGACTCTCCTCACTCAACAATGGGCCGGCTTCCAAGTATGATCACTTTCTTCTTCTGACTTTTTGTTAGTGCTGGTTGACAGGCAGGACCGTCCACATACAGACTCCTTCCACTCAATGTTCTTTTAGTATTACTTTTTCTAGTTAAGCATTTACTCTTTTGCATGTTTTTCAAATCTTTCCACCTACTGTGAAAGGCCATCTATCTATTTAGAAGTTCGAGCACAACCTACAGCTCTCCATCCGTTTTCAGAACTACAACTCCCATCAGGTCATGCAGGGAGCTTTAGCTTTGCAATAATTAGAGAGAACCAGGTTTAGGAGATTTGACTATGTCCTATGCTCTTTCTCCATTGTTCCTGCAAAATGAGGGAAACTTTGGTAAACCCCCCTACTATACAACACTAGGTAGATAATTTACAATTAATCAAGTCTAAGGCCTTATTTTCACGTTCTGTGTTTCACAGATGACACGGACGTGGAAAGCTTGTAGTGGAACACCCCCTCCCCCCTTTCAGCAAGGCAGCATCTCCAATATGATGCTGGGAGCAGGGAAACTGTATGAATATACTCAGTGCTATAATGACCCTGCCGAGCGTACGCTTCATTACAACGCCTCACATATTCCCCTGCTCTCAGCATCATATTGGAGATATTGACGTGTGTGTGTGTGTGTGTGGGGGGGTGTCTTCACTACAGGCTTTCCACGTCCGTGGCATCCAGTGAAACACAATGTGGGAATAAGGCCTTTTTCACATGGTTGTTTTTGTCACATGAGTGTTTTCCCTGGTCTGCTATTTTTACTCTGTGTTCTGTGCAACCGTATCCATGTTTGCATCTGCATAAAATGTTGAACTGTTTTTCATTGATGTCACGTATGTGAAGTCCGTGAAAAACACAGATCCCATAGACTTCTATTGGCTGAACCGTGACGTCCTGTTTCCCAGCACAGTCCAGTTTCACTGAACATGTGAATTCAGCCTCATAGTAAAACTGTTGGCCGCCCATGTAAAAGTACCTAATAGTTTTAGTAAGCCAAGTCCATTGTGTCGTCAGAATAAAGCAGCCATTGGGTCTCCAGCTGTCCCACAACTGCAATTCCCATAGATCGCTGAGAGTTGTAGTTTTGCCGCAACTTGGGCGCTGTTCTAGGGTGTTAATGTTCATACTTGGGTAAATACCAGGTTGCAGTTCTATTTAAAGCAAAGTAATGGCATGTTACAGAAGGGAGAGTGACTGGTGGTTTAGTATCAGGATTTTGGTGGCGGTCTCCAACCACATAGTGTGGACTAATGTTACCGCCTTTCGTGCTCTGTGCCCAAATATCAGCTTTAAAGGTTGAACAGTTCCTAGAAGGCCATATGCATCATGTTAACAACCTGCGTAATCTGATCTGGGCTTTATAGTTAGTAATAGTAATTAATTTGAGCCTACTGGAGTTGTGATATGACACATACCATCTGACGGGAAGGTCCACCCGATCCGGCCTACTGAACGTTGTAGACACCTCTGCTGACATATTCTGTGTGTCACAACAAACCTGCTCAATCAGTACAGACATGGGTGTCTGATGTCAGCGTGTTCTCCAAATGATGGTGTGCGGGCAACTCTGCCTGGGCACTTGATCTGTGAACTGCCTGGGTTATTTTTAAGTGTTTTCTTTTTTGTAGACTTGTGAACGTTTTCTGCAACGCTTACTATGCCTTATAGCTATGTAGCCGCCTTGTACGGCTTTAACCTTCATCTTCTCCTTTCTGGCATCTTTTTTAATTACTGTTTGACAGAATAATCTGTGACGCCGCGGCCTAAACACTGCCACACTCGTAAACTCCCTGCTATAGGTGCTTGTCACAAGCTCCATATCAGCCACTCGCTACTCTTCATGCTGTATACGTGGGTATATAAGGTATACATTCTGCTTGCTCGTATGATCAGTTCTGTATGCTTTCATCTCACTGCAATAGGTCTCGGTCTTGCACAGTGGATTCGCTCTGTTTGTCAGTGATTTCTCCAGCAGAGGGCTGTCCAGACATTTCTTCACAAGCTTCTAGCAATGACCAGGGAGTCACGGCGTATATGGCTTACATTACATCAGCTTTGTTTTTTTTCTTCCTTTATGCTAAACTTTCAATATTTATTTGTATTATAGTTTAATCATTTTCTTTCATTTCAGATGCCTTTTACTGGGGTCAGCACTTTTTGCTTTTCATCTTTTGTCCATACGTCCCCCTTCTTTGAAGTTGGGATACAATACATATGACTGGAGCGTTCAGAGCGGTTGGAGAAGGCTGTGCTGACCTTGTGGGAGGCAGTGACCTGTCCGGGGCCATGATTACATTAATGATGGCAGAGCTGTGTTTGACAAATGCACCGGAGGGAGGAGGGGGGGGCAATGAGATCACCGCCAGATAAGCGCAGGGTCACATAAGAGTTCTCACATGTACGCAGCAATATTATAATATCAGGAGTGCAGTGAGCGTGCCGTACGCTAGAGGGACCCACATTGTGCAGTATCCATTCACCTATAATTATGAACGCCTCCTCTGATCCATTTGTCTTGTTGTAACATAGCAGCATCCAGCCCTGGGAGAGAATCCAGGGAAGTGACAGCATGCTATGATGGTGTTACAGACAAGACTCCTTTCATGTTTTCTAATGGTCTTGCTGTCTGTTAAACTCATTACTCCAGCCCCCTCCCTGTGCACACATTCTCTTTTTAATTTTTCAATCCCCCCCCTCCCCCTATTTTTATGACCCCTTTCGCCTTATTTTTCCCCGGTAACAATTATTCTCTGTTAAGTTACAGCTTGGAAATCTTGTGCAGCTAACCAAAGCCAGGAATGTGTTTTCTTTTCTGCGTGCTTGGCCTAAGCAGAGCGTTCAGGGTCTTTTGGGAGTTTTCTGGTATGGTCTCTAACTACAAACCCCAGAGTGCTTTGCTTTATTTTCGTATGAAAGTGGGGGGTTGTAAATGTGGCCCGAATATTTATACCCCTTCTCCTTGACCTGTTTTTAAGGCTTTTCCAGTTTGCAAGCAAAACAGCAGTACAGTGTAGGGTTAAGCTTGACGTTCCTTTTGGGTGACGTCTTCGAGGTCTCCTCAATGTGTTTTAGAGCATCTTCCTCTTATGAAGTCTGTGTCCTATTTACTTTTCATTATATATTTCATTAGCTTCAATTTCTTTCCTCCTTGCTCTGGCTAAATAGATTGTTCTTCTTCCCTCGCCACAGTTTTGGCCTAGCTGTGGTCCAGTTATGAAGGAAGTCTCCCTCTGGGTATGGGAGTGTCTTGGTCTTCCCAGGATTCATTCTTGGCCTCCTTTTATGTGTCTGGTAATCTATCCCAGCTGGGCTGCTGTGTGGAATCCAGCCTGCTGAGTCTCCTCGCCTTTCTCACTTTTGCCTCGATTCTTTGTTCCTCTGCTTGCCGTTGCCTGACTCAACAGCTGAGGGGTTTCTGCTACAAAGAGGGGGAGTCATGTAATGGAGCACCCAGAATGAACTCTGCTAAATTGCTCTGTCCACCATCCAGTGGAAAATACAGCATGCTTGCCTATTCATCTTGGATCATCCAGGATTTCTGACATAGACAAAAGATTAGGATGTCGGAAATTGCTCAGTAAAATCTGTCTTGTGGTCTTAGTGTTCTTTGGCACTACCCTTGGTACTCTTGGATTCCATTATCTTGGTACACCCTTCAAGAGTCTCCCTCTCAAATGAGTTATTCAGTACATGAATCCTTCCTACGGACAGCCTGGGTTCTGCGTTACGATCCTCTGTAGGATATGAATTTGGGGCGGTTTTTAAATTTTAATGGATGGCGGCTAGTAATCGAATGCAAACAGATCCCAATAAAAAAATTGTTGAATCTGCAGGCAGGTGGAACTGAGAAGATTAATATATAGTTTGTAGGAAAAGTTCCAGGATAACTTATTTTAAATCTCTACTCATTTTGTACTAGTCATGTGGTTGGTCCTACTCGGTGATCAACAGATATGTGCCTATAGAGTAAGCTGTCTATCATAGAGTAGAACCGCCCACATGACAATCCCCCCCCCCCCCCCCCTCTTATTACAGGACTTCTACCAAAGATTTATGCATCTTATTGGACAAAGTATTTTTCAAGGTTGCATCTCTCAAGGCTCATATTTACAAGAATATATGAACCATCCCGGAACCTTCCCTACATAACTGATCTGCTCCGCTCCCCCCTGCTTTATAACATGCTGTCGGTAGATGGAACTGTATTTTAAGCGTTCCCTTAACTTTCTGCCTTTAGTAAATGATATCCTATTTGCTATTTGCTGGAAGTTGGAAGCCTTGCATAATTCTAAACCAAGATGAGTTCAGTCTAATGGCTATAGAAATGTCCGATTCTTGTATTAGCTTCTATATGATGAAAAGATTATTCAACTAATAGACTTTGGAAGACCATTCTGAAAGTGTTTTGGCAACTTTGATAACATAGATATATAGACCTGAATAGTTATGTTTTTTTCACGCAGCATCTAATAAAGATGGGAACTAATATGAGTGTTTTGGGAATTACTTAAATGAGGTATGCAACCTTGGGAAAACTTTTTTTTTTTTTTTTTTTTTTTTTAATCATTTGGTCCAACAAGATGTATGAACCCTTGGTGGAGGTCTTGTAATGCAAGTCAGGCCTCATGAGATCTTTACCAAATCAACCTTTAAACTTCGACCTTGGAATGGGCCTCGCTTCTGTGTCGACACAGGTGGGGATCGCTGAGTGACATGGTCTCCCTAGAAACCCAAGCCATCTTTAGGATCAAAGGCAAGGAATGTGTTTGTTGGGGTAGAGCAGGGAGTGTTGACCCTCAGGCTGCGCTCGGTGTTAATGATCTAAGTTGGACAGCCTGTAAAACACAATCATTTCGAGTGACGGGAGAGGCTGGAAATCTTCCGTAACCTCAGTGTAAACTAGTTATCTTTACCTTTTTAGGCCTGATTTCTTTGTGCATTTTATATTTAGTATAACCCGTGTGTATGATGCACGGTTGTGTGGTTGGATAGCTCATTCCTTTTTGTGCAAGTAAAGATCAAGCGTAACATTGAAACAGATTATGGATTATTGGCATTCTGCAGTACTGAAATATTTCACCTGATGGTAATGTTTGTTAGGAACCACCTCCATACCTGCTATAGACATAGTGGCTTCAAGACGAGCGGCCATTTAACCACACTGGTTACTTAAGGGCCGATCAGTCTGATTTCATCCATATATCTCATAGAAATCCTATCAATTTAAACTTGAATCCATTGGCCATCTGCCTGGTATGGCCTTTAAATGCTCTGAATTTCTTGTATAGCGGAAATTGGGTGACTATATTGTATAGACAATTTAAGATGGCCAGTCGTCAGTGCTGTGCCTTGCTCATTTCAGCATGTCTTAAGTACATGATGGAGACTTAGTTTTTTTTGTTTGCTCACCTGGCTCCTTCAGGCGGGTGGTCATGCTTGTCTGCTACCAGTCAACTATATACGGACACTTGTGTTTCTTCTTCAGAGCTCCTGTCTAGTATACAAAGAGCACACACTCAGTGCTTTTCACTAGACCAGTATTGTGAACTGTGTGCTATGGTTAAGTAAGTCTATCAATTAGTATGGCAAAATTATTTTCCTAATGGGGCAATCCATTATCTGTCATGCTTTACTATGCTGATCTGTTGCAGGGATTGAAAACCTTTCACCCTCCAGCTGTTGCAAAACTACAACAGACATGATAGGAATTGTAGTTTTGTTAACAGCTGGAGTACTGACTGTTGTTTTTGGGTAGGTTGGCTGCCTACACCCATGATCACTATTTTATATCCCACATCTCCGGTTATTTGTGTATAATAGCAGTTTTCTATACTTTTCTTTAAACTGGTATTAGTTGCATTTAAAAGGGAAGTCCTATGAAACTAAAAAAATTCAGGGGCTGAGGTAACTTAATAAAATAAACTATACTTACCTGTCCCCATAGTGCTGCTACCTGGTTTTTGCTCACAAAATGGGTATGTCACAAACCTGGCTTCTCCAGCTGCAACATCACAGCCCCAACAATTGATTGTCTGCTCAGCCAGTCTTGACTAGGTCTCTGGCAAAGTGGGCAGTCCATCAGGGTACATGGCATTGCAGCTGCAGTAGGTCAGCAGCTGTCAGCAGGACCCATAATTGGTGATATGGGGCACAGGTATGTGTAAGTATACTTTTGTTTTTGAACCCTGTCCTTTTTTTTTTTTTTTTTTTTTTTTTTTTGTTTCACTGGACTTCTACTTCTAAATTCCCTTCAGTTAACACTTATTTTTACCTAATTTTAGACTCTTAACCCAAAACATTGTTGATATTTGGTGCCTTTAGCTGGTGGCATAGCACCACATCCACAATGGAGGAAATGACCAATTATATTTCTGCAAATGAAAACAAGCACAGCTGTCGCTCTGTTCGCTCTCCCACCCATCCAGTGACAGGTGCCCGAATCACACAAAGGGTTAACTAACAGGTGTCACTCTGTATTTACACACGTAGCCTTTCTAGGGGCTCAGAAATGTGCTTTCTTGTGTAATTACGGGCACGTTGCACAACAAGACTCCATATTTCATGAACTGTCTGCTACGCTTTCCTTCCATAAGTTGGGTGTCCAGCCCTGTGCAGACTGGGGTGGTCTTATGGCTGCATTTCAGCTCAGGCACCTGTCATATTCCCCTCCCGTTCTTTACATGTTGCATCTTGCTCCAGGTTACACATGTTCTTCTCTACCCACCTCTCTGACTACAGGTTACAGATTTAGTATGCTGAGGCTTTTGGTCACAGAGAGCTTTGTTAAAGGGTCTTTTTTTTTTATTCCCCCCCCCCCCCCTTCTCCAGCAGCAGGGAGCCCCAATGGTTGGGCCTTTGTATATTCTCACTTCTGTAACTTTGTGCGTGTCCCTGTACAACAAGTGCCTGTCGATCATCCGTGTCCCTGATGTCTGAGGATGAAGAAGCGCCTCCCGCTGTACAATAGATGGACAGTAATTGGATTGGTAACGCTTGCATCTTCATTACAATGGCAACAGATCATTCACAGGGGAAAAATGCTTATCCATGATATTTGAGTTCCTTCAAAGGATTTGCATGGGTAACTTTGGAAAGAAGCATGCCCATCTATGCTAGTCTTTAGTATTGGACACCACATTGGGCTAGGGCGACACGGGTCGTGCGGCCAGACTGTCACACTGCAGGGATCATGCAGTAATGGAAGGTAATGGGGGTCACATTGTTACTCACGAGTGACTGCGACCCAGTAGTCACAAGGAAATCTATCCCTGATCGAGACTGTGGGCTCACTGATACAGCATGAACCCTGCAGGGTGGCATAGCCAAATTTGTGTAGCATTCTTCAATTCTTAAGCGGACCTTACATATTTAGGTATGTTCACACAGGGCAAAGAACTTAACATTCACCTGCAAAAGTTGACCTTGTGACTTCAAAACACATTTTAGGGAGGTTTTCTTGCCCATGTGAACATAAACTTAATGGTAGCCAAATCCACCAACCATGTTAAGTTTAGTGACTTCCCGATGCAATGTGTTAGGAATGACTCTCGCTATGTACACATGCATGATCAATTTAGTTGAGTGTGTATATTTTGTCAGTGGAAAGGGGCTAAAACATGGTTACACCTGTGGTAGTAACCTAGTTTCAACGAAAAGGTATTCAGCATTTTGAAATCCACCTTAGATACATGTGGGCACAAACACAACAATGTGTATTGTGGACTCTTAAATCCTTCTCAGTGGCAGATTTTTAAGTAGGCGAAGGATCTGCCATTCCCTTTTGTTTTTGGGGAGACTAGGTGCCACCAAAGCTGCCTGGCTACAGCTTCCCTTCATTCTCCACTCCAGCAATAGGACACCTAGTGGTCATATCTATGGGTTGATTAGACGAGAGCTGTTGTCTAAGCACTTGGCTGACAGATCTCGACTAGCTCAATGTCGTTGGCCGATGCCACCACGATCAACAGGTTTGGATGTGTATGGTTGGCTTTAGTAGACAATTTAATTTGTGGGGAAACATTACTTTGTCGCACCATGGGCCCGTGTAATCTTGGTTATTCCGGTCTTTAGCAACTTTATTTTGGTTAATAGTCTCTTGCCCAGCAATCCTTCTACTATGATCTTCCGCCCATGTGTCTCGGACTTCATTACTGTACACTTAAACAAGCTGGTGTCTCTACAATCCTGAAGGGGTACAATGAGAATGAGGTGGGAGTGAACACTCTCTTCTACTGGGAATTGTTTATTATAGTGGTTTTTCAGTAGGGGTCACAGCTTTATTGCCGCCTCTTTCATTCAGGTCAAGGGAAGATATTGTTTCTCAGAGCTTTGCTGACCTATTGTCTCCCATATTAAATCTTCTTGTCCTTTCTTGGTCCTCGGATTCCTTGTAGATGAAGACACAGAGGAGGGAAGATTCTTGCCAGCTAGGCCTTCCTGTCACATGCCTGATTTATGATGACCTTAGCAGTTTCTCAGCAGGTAGTTTTTGCAGAGTAACATAATTTTTTTGCAAGGTGTCTTGCTCAATGATTTCTTCAACCTATCTGCAAGCCAAGACAATTCACTTTTAAGAGTCATCCCCTTGCCTAGATCATTGTTTCTTATGTGGGTTGTGATGAACTTCTTGCTCCATTAATTTGAGATTTTGACGCTTTCCTATGTTCCCAGCTGCAAATTAACTCTCCCATACACTGCTTAGTCGCCCTGGATCCAGCACCTCCCTTCCCCTGATCCTTTTCATCAGACCCCCGTCTTGTTCTCTTGAGAGGCTCGCTGAAGAAGGTGGGGGCTTTGTGAAATTTGTCATGGTCCCTGCACTTTATCCATCTTCTTGAAATAAAGAGTACCGGGGGGGTGGATAATGCTTAGCTCCCTCCCCCTGTCAGTCTTGTTCAGAGTCCTCTCACTCTCAATGAGTTTCTGAATAGAAATCTGCAGTAATTGGATGCAAATTATACAGAGGGAGCCTGAGGCTGCCTGGAATTCCTTTGGGGGACAGGAGGCGAGGGTATAATTAAGATGGCAGGAATTAGGAAGAAGAACTTGAAGAGAGGGGTGGGACCAGCATTCATTTGGATTTTAATCCCACTATTGTTCAAGAGGAAAGGAGAACTTTGTGGGCACTGGATACTTTTTCCTCCTCTGGAAAGGGTTAAATGTCCAATATAATGTGTATAGGACTAACTTATTCTATTGGCACATACCTGGTAAGACCAGTTTTATGGGTAACAAGTCCTTTAAGGTGTTCATAAATATATGAATCATGTGTGTTGTAGAAAATGTTCTTTTTTTTTTTTTAACAACAAACTCTCGCCTTTGTGGTGCTCCACTTTAAGATGCTGTTCTCCCCCTGAGCCCTTTACGTTACATCTTGAAAATGGCTGTTCCATGGAACAGTTTTATCCTCTGGTTTAGGGTGTGTAAATGGACTGAAGCAGTGTTTCCCAACTTGTAGCTCTTCGGTGGTCAGGGCAAGATGAGAGCTGTAGTTTGGAAAACACCTGGGCTCTTCCTTGAAAGGGAACCTTTCATGGTTATGCTGCCCGAGCAGTGAGTAATTTGTGCAGTCCTTTGTGGCTGCCTGCCTTGGTTGATAGATCTCTCCCTATACCCAATCAGGGAGAGGTGGGGTGAATCACAGGTGGGCCACTACGGTGACTTGTGGTTCAGGCAGCATGAAAGTGATGACCAGTTCCCTTTTGGAGCAGTAGACCTGAAGTAGTTATTGATTACTAGTGGTGATTATAGTCTATTACATGGGATCTTGTGTTTTTATCCCCATATGTGCTCCATCAAAGTCAATAAGTAACATTTTCAGTCAAAGTTCAGTGGTCGGTATGAAGAAGCCAATTAATTCTTTGGCTGTCCTTCGTGTGTACATGGTTTTGCAATCTGTGTACCTGTTCTATCGCAAGGTTGAAGGGGGAATTTTGCCCTTTAGGGTCCCTGGGAAAAGTAAACTATTTTGATTCTGGTCAAACAATGAGCTGGCTGCCTTCCTGAGTCTGCTCTCGTTCTTTGTCCTACACTTTATCCAATAGAACAAGCAATAATGATGCATCATCTTGAATCTTTTATTTCCTTCATGGACCCAATAAAAAAAAAAACAGACGCCATGACATCAGTATGAACATTTGAATCATTTAATATGGTGTCTTCTAATCCTCCTTGTGTTAATTTTCGAGAACCTGTTAGGCTTGGGGAGGGCAGGCTCCAGCGTCAAGATTATTATTTGCTTCCTTAAAATGCTTTTTATGAGGGTTTATTTTGTTATAAAATTATATGTATGGAATTGCTAAAATAAAGTTGTGTTCCTTATGGATACCAAAATACACCTAAATACTTAGAATAGGGTCTATGTGCCTGGTCTAATCTACCTGCTCTCTGGCTTATGAAATGTATTCAAGAAATTTGCCTTTCCTCCCAGAAGCCTTGCACTCCCTTGCACTGCGGGAATTCATCTCCCATACAGGGAATGAGGTAAGAGGGTGGGCCGCAAGGTTCTTTTCTTTTCATTGCATAGAAGGAGGGAGACATGGGCAGAAAGAAGTTTACTTGACAGGAAATGACAGTAAAGGAACAAAAAAAAAAATCCCCCGAACGATGTGACTGACAGGCCGAGCTTTTTAATTGGCGCTGGAAAGGAGACAATGGGCCTCAAGTTCTGTTGTCTGGTGCAGGCAGGAGATCCTGACAGAGAAATGGGGCCTAGTGGACCTTAACCCTTTCATCAAACTTCTTTCAGCACCTTGTGGGGAGAATTTTCTTATGGCAGACAGTTTTATAAGCTTTTCATTACTCTTTTACCAATTCTTGCATGGCATATTCACTACTCAGCCTGAGTCCTCCAGGCTCCGCTTCCGTCCTTTGTTTCTATGATATTTTGTGTTATGAAGGACTGCTCTTGTGATCTTAGGTTCTTTATTAATGACTGGGACAATGAGATCTGACATGGTTCAGCCGTAGGTGGTTTGCTTGCACACCTGCGCCCCATCTATGGTCTCTTCGGCTTGGAGATGCTTCCCAGTTGACTAGCGTGAAGGGATTTTGCAGCTGTTTTTTTGCTGGCTTTGGTGTCAGAAGAGAGGCTTTGTTGTTGAGGGTTGTGTGTGTGTGTGTGGGGGGGGGTTTATAAATGTTTTTTTTTCAAAATCCCCCCCCCCCCAAACTCTAAGGTGAGAAGCTACTGATCGTGAAGACGTGTGGAGATGTTGGGAAAGGGGGTAGAGTAGGGGGTGAAGGAGAGCAAAGGTTGCTATAGAAACCAGTTTCTGCCTCACTGGTGCATCTTGTAAATCCATTTAGAGACCAGAAAGTGGGTGTGTGGAGAGCACATCAATAGAGGCCGGTGTGTGAAACAGAAGAGGGCTTAAGTGTGTCTGCAAGGGGGTAGCCCCGTGAATAAGCAGAAGGAATAGAGGCACAAAGAGAGCTCTGCCTGCCCCTTGTCTCGGACAGTCCATTAAGAGTCACCCTTTAACCCCAAACAATGGAGCTATACTTGTCTCAAGTATATAGGCCCGCTCATTCCCCCCCTATACCAGCCTCGGGGTGGAGCTTCTTTTAATTACAGGGCCGGGGTTTGGTTCTCACAGTAAAGATGCTCTCCGCCCCAGCTGTGTACCTCGGCCTCACTGCTGTGTAGATCCACTGTCCGCTCCTATTCTCAATCTTTTATGCCACAGTTTCTATAGAGCTCAGTGTTTTTGCAGTTTGCCCCTTGAGCATGATCAGTATTACGTAATGATACAGCGCTTCACTATTCATCCTCGGGCTCGTTGGGTGAGCTCTCTCCTTGGGGTTAACCCATGCAGTGCTGGGGGAGGAGCCATCCCCTGAATCATAGTCGCTCCAGCATGTGCTTTGTTCTGCTGTTTTTGCAGTATGTCGCCTTTTACTATCATGCTTTTATCTGCATGTAACATCATTATGTGTATTGTCTTTTAGGAAACAGAGCAATTCTTGTATGAGCTAACTTGTGTATATATTGTGACATCCTTGGAAGAATTTTTTTTTTTTAAGTGAATTTCTAAGGAAAGAATTTATTTCAAAAAGGTGGTGTATTAAACACCAGCCTTCTTTTTGACGTTGCTTCAGTGTTGATGGTGACCAGATCTTTGCTGCTCATCGCTTTCTGATATAAGCACCCAGGAAATGCCCATTCATCTAATCACTGGCCACAGTGGTGACCCACCTCATCTAGTGGTTGGCTAAGCAGGCACGTCTTGTATGTCAACATACTTCTGGTTTCTGTATCAACGACGTGCATGCCTGGAAAATCACTTAACCTCTTAAGGACGCATGGCGTACCGGTACGTCATGCGTCCGCAAGAGATGTTCAGAGCGGGGCCGCGCGGCGACCCCGCTCTGAACCGCCACGGTCCCGGGTGCCACGGCTATTAGTGGGCACGGTCCGATCGTCGTGCCCACTAATACAGTAATCAGATGCAGCTGTCAAGGATGACAGCTGCATTTGATTACCGGATGCAGCACTTCCTTGGTGTCTAGTGGGGTGGATCGCTCCTCCGGGGCGTTGTCCCAGAGGAGAGATCCACACATCTTTACCGTCCAGGTGTCAGCTCCAAAGTGTTGCTGATCCCGGCTCGGCACTCGGATGCTTTCGGCTGCAGCCGAAAGCATCCGAGTGCCGATCTCATTGATCTTTGTTGTATAAGTATACAGCAAAGATCTTAATGAGAGATCAGTATACTCTTACCAGAAGTCCCCCAGGGGGCTTCTAGTAGAAGTGTAAAAAAAAAAAGTGTTATTAGTAAAAAAGCCCCCTCCCCTAATAAGTCTGAATCACCCCCCTTTTCCCATGTTTTAAATAAAAGTAAGTAAATAAATAAACATGTTTGCGTAATCGCCCGAACTATTAATTAATCACATTACTGATCTCACACGGTAAACTGCGTAAGCGCAAAAAAATCCCAAAGTGTAAAATTGTGCATTTTTGGTCGCATCAAATCCAGAAAAAATGTAATAAAAAACGATCAAAAAGTTGTATAAGCGCAATCAAGGTACCGCTAGAAAGTAAACATAATGGCGCAAAAAATGACACCTGACACAGCCCCATAGACCAAAGGATAAAAGCGCTATAAGCCTGGGAATAGAGCGATTTTAAGGAACATATATTTAACAATGGTTTGAATTTTTTACAGGCCATCAGATAATATAAAAGTTATACATGTTATATATCGTTGTAATCGTAATGACTTGAGGAACATGCATAACAAGTCAGTTTTACCCCAGGGCGAATGGCGTAAAAACAAACACCCCGTAAATAAAAAAAAAAAAACATTTCACCACACATTTAATTTTTTGCTGGTTTCACAGTGTAAAAATTCAGCTTGTCATTGCAAAGTACAATTAGTGACGCAAAAAATAAGGGGAGTCTCTAGGTGGGAAAAATGCAAGTGCTATGGCCTTTTAAACACAAGGGGGAAAAAACGAAAACGCAAAAATGAAAATTTGCTCTGTCCTTAAGGGGGTTAACTTCCATTGTGGGAGGGTGCCATTGGATTTTAAAAGGGTACTCTGGTGGATTTTTTTTCTTTTTAAATCAACTGGTGTCAGAAAGTTAAACAGATTTGTAAAGTACTTCTATTTAAAAATCTCAAGGCTTCCAGTATTTACCAGCTGCTGTATGTTCTGTAGGAAGTCGTGTAGTCTTTCCAGTCTCTTCTGGCATCTCTGTCCATGACAGGAACTGTCCAGTGCAGTAGCAAATCCATAGAAAAACCTTTTCTGGACAGTACCTATCAAGGACAGAGGTGGTAGCAGAGAGCATTGTTTTAGACTGGAAAGAATACACTACTTCCTGCAGGGCATACAGCAGCTAAGTACTGGAAGGCTTGAGATTTTTAATTAGAAGTAATTAAAAATCTATATTTTTCTGAAACCAGTTGATTTAAAAAGAGAAAAAGTATCTAATCCTACGTAGTGCATAACCTTAAAAAGGTGATGACTAGTGTAGTTGTGTTTCGGCACACATTTTAACAGATCTCCTGAACACTAGTGATAACTGCACGTAGAAACTTTTGGGGATGTCCATAGCTGATGATGCCATGTGTTTGTCCAGCTGACCATGGGGCCTCTCTGATTACCAAAATTGCAGGGCTGCACATAAAGAATGCCATCTAAATTTACAATGACTCCAGAGCATCCTAAGAAAATACTTCATTGTGGGGGTACTGATCTCTGATACGCTAGGTACGCTTGTAAATGTATCTAGTTTTGCCGCCTATTAAAGCGACTTTGTACCCATAATCTGCCCCAGACCCCCCCCCCCCCCCCCCCCAAACCACTTGTACCTTCAGATAGCTGCTTTTATTTAGAGATCTGTCCTGGGGTCCATTCGGCTGGTGATGCAGTTATTGTCCTAAAAAACTTTTAAACTTGCAGCCCTGTGCCAAATGGCTGTTGCCGAGAGTATCTGTTCCCATAACTTTGCACCGCCCCTCCGTCCCTCCTCCCACCCTCTTCATCATTAGGAATGCCACTGGCAGAATTTTTCCTATTCCTCTGCAGTGAACACTGCACAGATGCCTTAATGATCCAGCCCATGTGCCATGTTCTCACAGCTGATGAATAGGAGAAAACCTGCCTGGAGCATTCCTAATGATAAAGAGGGCGGGGAGGAGGGATAGAGAGGGTGTGCCAGCCTAATGCATAGTCACTTTAGGCCACGGCTGTTTGGCACAGGCTGCAAGTTTAAAAGTTGTTTTTTAGGACAATAACTGCATCACCTGCCCGGACGGACCAAAGGACAGATCTTGGATTAAAAGCAGCGGTACAAGTGGTTTGGGGGGGGGGGGGTCGGATTATGGGTACAGAGTCGCTTTAAGTGCTAGTGTTGTATCCAGGGGGCCACGTCTAGACATAGCACCCATCTGAGACTGCAGTTGGCTGTGTTTTAGAAAGTACATTCTCCATGCCTAAAATTGCACTACAATGACTCTATGCCACAACAACAAAGACAGTGCAAAATGGAGGTCCCCTAGCTCCCAAGCATCAAGCCCCTGCAGTGGTCTCAAATATTAGGAGGCCTGTGTAGTACACTGCCCTCCCCAACATGAACAGGTTTTCTAACTAAGTAGGCAAAGAAAATCAGACACACAGCCCCTTTAAAAAGTTATGGTGATTTGTCACAAGTGCTACATGTCGGTGACGCATTGACAAACTAAGCATCTCTGACACAAGGGAATGCTGATGTTGAATGGTTAATGCCTCTACAACATAACAATGTTGTAAAATGTGTTAGGAGTTGCCCCACAGTTTCTTGTAGACAATTGTGTCATAGAATTAGACCCTCATTTTACGTCTGGGCGTCTGTCTGCAGAAGAGGGCATCTTATATTTATCATCATGCTGAGTTATTTAAATACCTTTTTAGATGATGGAAGTAGTGCATGCTTGGCACACCTTGCACAGGCTGCGTCCTGTCCTTACAAAGCTCATTAAACTCTTTAATGGTGCTTTTTTTTTTTTTTTTTTTTTTTCTTCCCCCCCCCCCTCCTCCTCTCTCTTCCACAGTATTTTATTTCAGCCTTGAGCATCAGCAGGATGTTAGATTCTGACTTTTAAACATGGCTATTTTTTAAAATAAGGAGACTAGGAAACATTTCCAGGTGTTTTTTTTTTTTTTAGCTGCTTTTTTATTGGTTGCATCCATATCACGTCCACGTCCAACTAGGGCTGGGCGATTAATCAAATTAATTCTAGAATGTTAGAATTGATTACATTTTCACAAAAAATCACTGCGGACGGCGCGGTACAGTGGCAGGCGGTCCAGACAGCGTCGGTGCGGGTCCAGCGCGGCGGGTGGATGAGCAGCCCAGAGAGCGGCGGGTGCTGTGGTGAGGTGCAGTGCGGGCAGTCTGGAGAGATGCAGCACTGACGGCCTCGAGCAGCTGCTGACCTTCCCCAGCCCCTTATACACAGCCACACACACAGGTCCCTGGTCTCTGGAGGGGACTGCAGGGTGATATTGTCGCTGTGGGTCCTGGAGCTGTACAGTGGGATCGGATCCTGCTGTACAGCTCCAGTAATCACCCTATCCTGCAGTCCCTGCTGCCTCCTCCAGAGACCAGGGACCTGTGTGTGTGGCCTGGAGGGGAACCTGTGTGCCGGGTGAGAGGAAGAGGGCTATGTGCACTCCTGCCCCAGTCACCCGCAGTCTGCCTCAGTCACCCCCAGTCTACCCCAGTTTCCCTCAGTCATTCCCAGCTGCCCCAGTCACCCCCAGTCTGCTCCAGTCACAGGGGGAGCAATACAGTTGTTGTCTCAAACGTCATTAAAATAGTATCTGTGAGAAAAAAAATTTAGCAAAAAATTGAAAAAAATCGAGATTTAAATTAAGGATGGTCTAAATAATTAAAAAAAATAATTGATTTTTATTTTTTGACCTTATTGCTCAGCCCTACGTCCAACCACCATTATCAATGACTATAACAAAGGGCTGGGACTTGACAAAAAATATCAGTATCATTAGGTCACTTTGGCAGTCTGGGTGTGTGTGAAAAGATAACCTGACTTTTTTTTTTTTTTTTTCCACTTCCACTCTCGGGCTTCTCCAGGATAGTTATCGTCAACTGGCATAGTCTGGTTCCGTTCTTGCATAATTCTAATTTAGTTGAAGCTTCCACTAAGTGGTGCGGCCCCAGAGGGAATTAAAACTAGGATGTATTACGGAATATATTGATTTGTAGTACGGTTGTGTTTCCTTTTGTTGTTTTAATGTTCCGCTTAGTGACTGTGCTCTCTGGAGACTAGTCAACAATAGTATTACAACCCTGTGGGTGAAATTCAGTGGCAGACTTTGCATATTTTGCAAGTTTATTGAATGGTGAATATAATCGTCTATCCGCTGTTTAACTGGATAGATAACTGTATAGATAAGAGTAATTACTGTAGATTAATATATTTTGATCATGGCCAATAAAACCTTCCCTAGATGACGCCAGCAAACAACCCAACAAGTTGATATTTTTATTTTTTGATTTGGTGCGTGTGGACCACCTGGCTCCAGCAAACAATACGCAGCATGTTGTTCACTGTTAAAAAGCACAAAACACTATAGATATTATTGAGTAGCATTATTTTCCCTGTACATATTGGGCAATCTGCTTTGAGTATTCCAGATTTTGGCAGAGCTTCACAAGCTTAGGGATCAGTACAAGAGCGTTCTGCTGAGATTTTCTAGGCACTCTTAGGACCTGGAATATTTTCCGTCTCCTTTGTTTGTCAGGTTTATGTTTGTTACTGTTAATCTCTGAAGTTCTCTTTGATACCTGATGAAATGGTGTCAGGTGAAGCAGATGGGGTTGGTGAATGATCACTCTCACTATGAATTCTTCGAGATTTAGTGGGTTTTGTTCAAGTTCTCTTGCCCTGTTGCCAACTGGCTTCTCAGTCCCACCCCCTCTGTGCCAGTCTTTATGCGGCTGAATGGGCGAGGAATGTAAGCCGCATTACACAGCTTTGATCGCTAACTTCCCCACTTCATGAGGGTAAGGGGAGTTGTGGGGACTTGAGAGGGGGGCTTGTTTAGACTCTCTCATATGCAAATGGCTGGCATTGAGAGCTGGGGAACGTAATGAGATAACACGGCTTTAGAGACCCCAGCACAATCGTGGAAATCCTAAAACAAAAGCCAAGCCGGGACGTGAAAGGGATTTGTCAAGCAGAGACTGGGGGGGATCCTTGTTCTCCCCCTCCCGGCACACACACAACAGATTTCTTTCCCACCCCCAATGGAGCCAAAAACCCTAAGGATATGCAGATTTACCATTTTAATATTCATGAACTTGTCAGGCAGAGGTTCTAGCTTGGCAACTTCTAAGTTTTTTTTTTTTATACTTCATCCTCCGTGGCACTGGAGGGAGAATTGAATGGCCGTCTGAACCACAGCGAAACTTTCCAGCCTGTGAATTTATCCACTGTGTAGATTGGTGTGCTCTGTAGTATAGAAGTGTAGATTTCTTCATGGCCCTATCACCCTTGAGCCTTCATCTTCCTCAGGGATGCTGTCAGCAGGCTTTGCCAAAATTATTCCTCTTCCCCGTGTTGCGCACGCAGGTCCACGCATGTCAACATCCACACATTAAACACACGCATTTATCACACAGCTTGTGAATCCGGCCTAGCAACAAAGCATTTCTTGTTTACCCAACTCGAAGGGATCATTTTTCAGACCTCACAAATCCCCTCTTCACCTTTCCCATCAGAAAACACCTCCCTGAACAATAAGAAAATTGGGGCCTGCCACCTGATAGCTCTCCCAAGGAACCGGGGAGAGAGGAATGTGCAGAGCTAACTGGCTCCTGTGAGACGGCCTTTGTGTTCTGTGTCTGAATTTGCTGGGGGACGCCCTGCCGAGGCTTTATGTCTTTCCCTGGAGACTGCAATATATATGTTTGTGTGTAGAAATATATCTTTTATATAAACTAAGAAGGGCTGAGACCTTCGCTGTATACTAAGTAACTCAAACATTAACCGCTTTATACCCATGGAGACGATGGCTTTCAATGGCTGCTGTATAGTGCAGCATTGTCGTAGATTGTAGTGTTCGGCCTTTCACTCTTTAGTTGACTTTTCTTTGCCTCTTTTTTTGTTTTCTCAAGTCAGCGCAAGCCATAGCTAACAAGTTAAAGCCATCTAAACATACTCTGTTAGCTTGTCTGACGTGCAGTGGGCAAAAATGTTCCTTCATGTTATGGGTTTGGTGCCATTGGGTGTATTGGGGAGAAATGGCAGTGTTGACAGGTCCCCTCTTAAACACCCCAACCCCCCCCCCCCCCCCCCCCCCCCCCCAAAAAAAAAAAAAAAAAAAAATTGCCTTCATTACATAGCTTTGGACGTACTTGATTACACAGTTCTACAATTTCTTAATCTGCTTTCTGGTTCCTGAGATATGTAGGTTCATAGATTGTCTGACAATGCAGTTAAAGCGAATCTACCATAAATCTTGCCTATGTGAACCACTAAGTGTGGGCAGATCTGCACCGCAACACCGAATTCAATGATGTGCCCTGTTTAATCTGAGATCCAGTAACAGAGCTATTGGCTACATTTTACACAAATGAGCTACCTTGGTACACTGGAAGCTGTCCTAGTGCACCACCTCCAGTGTACCAAAGAAGCTCATTAGTATAAAAGAAACTTGGCTAATATCTCAGGAACCGGATCTCTGGGTAACAAATGGGGCATAGTGTTCGATTCAGCATTGCGGTGCCAATCTGTCCGTACTAAGTTTTAAGGTTTATTCCAGATTCAAATGGGTGTGAATATCTGGTGATGGGGGTAATAATTGGGGTGTGTTAGGTATGTAATCACAACCATTATGTTTACCACCATCTGACTAAATTAAAGACTGCTGGCAGATTATAAAAGCTGGCAGGGCCTAAATTGATTACAAGTACTAACTTACCTCTCCCCATGATCGTGGTAAACAGGTCCTGCCGCAAGGCATTCACAACTCTGAGGGAAGGGGGGCGGTTTTAGGAGACCTGTCCCGGCTGATGGACTGGCCGCTCAGCCAATCAGTGACTGGAGCGGCCAGTCCATCAGCCAGGTTGTGACAAGTACACCCTGGAGCCCAAAGTGGGCCCCGCCACTCACTGTGGGCATGGGGAGAGGTAAGTTAGTATTTGTAATCAATTTCCCGCCCGCCCCTGCTGGCTGCCGGATTTTATAATCCGCTGGACTTCTCCTTTAAATTGTTATGCTGCATTAGGACTTGCAGTGTTTCTGGATTGTTGTTACCCTTAGTTTTCTAGGTCTGCTGAAACTGGCCAACCAGATTGGATTGTAGTTTGCTCCTCTGCTTACAGATTCACCCATAGTAACTATGGCAGATATACTCTTCGGGCTAAAAGATTAAACTGAGTATTCCTCTTTAAATATCCATTAATGTTGTCTCTAGTAGGAGATTGTATTTGCTATGGAAGTTGGTAGACTAAAAGTGAACAAGGGACTTTCCGTGTCTGAAATGTGCATTTGAGCATGAAGTGCGTGTCGCTGCTCCTTTCTGCAGCAGGTCGGACTGGAATCTCTCATATGCTTCTAGTAATTCGATCTAGCAGACGCTGGCCATCACATGGTTAAATATTTAACAAGACTGGTTTTCATGGGGAACTTGTCTTTATTGTACTATAAATAAGAGTACGTCCATTAGGCGAACAAACATGCCGATGGCTGGGTAAGGCTTCCAGACCAAAAACAAATTACACCCCACCCCCCCTCGCCTCGAAATACCCATAAGCTTCTATTAGGTTTGTGATCCCATAAATCTGCTGTTGATTTATACAGGTCAGCTTTATTCTTCTCTTAAATGACACATATATCAGTCCAATATTGTTTGCCCTGTATATTCAGTTATGCATTTTCCTATTGGATACCGGAGATGGAAAGTATATTAATTTTGTTGAATAAAACCTAAATGGGGCTAAAATAACATTTTAAAATGCCTAGAAGCCATTTAATTGTCCTCTTATTGCCACATACCTTTGGGGGCTAACTCCTATGGGAGGCGTCATGTCAGTAATCTCTGTTTCACCCAGTTTTCCTAGAAGTATAACAATTAATGCAATATTGTGTTTGGGTGGTGGAGGCAAATTCTAGCACTTCTAGTTTTTCTTAACCTATATTACACTTTAATCTCCTCGATTAAAACCTATGCTTGATGAATAATACAGGAGATCTTGTGGCTTCTGCTGTTATTTGTACTAGATTTGGATAGATAGACTGGCACATGGCCGTGCTGTCCACATAGATGGCAGTGCTCCTATTAGCCTGGATCGCCATGATGTGTGCTGAGCTTTTTGGGATTATCTTTTCTCTGCTCCTCCCCAGGCACATAGTGTAGTAAATGCTCTGAGTATTTTACAGGTGTACAAATTGCTGGATTGGGCTGTTATCTTCTGTGTGAAGCCGCCCGGGGGTGCAGACAGACTCTGGTGATTCACACGTGTACTTGTCTGCATCTATAGGCTTGGCCACCTGAGACTCGACACCCTTCCTTATTCTTCCTGCGGTGCCCTGAATACATGTTTGTTGTCATGAGGTTGTGACTTTCTCATTTTGTAGTTTTTGGGCTCTGTATGTCCTGTGTATGGAGGAAGAGGCCATTATCACTGTTGCAGTCTTTTACCTGACCTACTTGGAGCAGCTTAGGGTTGTCTCAGGAATACTTTGTGTGTGATGCCAGCTGCCTGTAAGCCTGCAGCATGCACACACCCAGTCTTCCCGCAGGTTTTGTTCATGTTGGGTGACATCCAGATGCCAAACCCCGTTTTCAGCTCAGTCATTGGCTTGGCTCCTGGGCTCCTCGCTCCTGCTTCCTCGCTGCAGGCACTTGATGTCCCGATTACGTATTTGACTCCATGTTGGATGTTTCTTCGTTCCGCATCTGCCCTTTCTTTATGTGCTTGTATGAAAGGACGCATGTGTTTAAGGATGCAGAAGGTTGTGTGGTAATATATGTAATAAAAATGCGCAGTGAAAGACTTGATGAACGTGTGAAGTGTCTGAAGGTGTGGTGTGTGCTAACAGATGGAGCTTACAGAGTAGTTGATGAAGAAATTGCTATAGAGCTTTATTGTTAATGTCTTTTTACTTTTTGTATCTTGCAGGTTTCTACCTGGAAAAGGCTTGGTTTTATACCCAGAGATTGGAGACCGTTTGGACATTATTTGCCCCAAGGGGGAGCCGTCGCAGCCTTATGAGTATTATAAGCTGTACATGGTGCGCAGGGATCAGGCAGAGTCATGCAGTACAGTCATGGATCCCAATGTCTTGGTCACGTGTAACCAACCTGAGAAGGAGTTTCGTTTTACCATCAAGTTCCAGGAGTTTAGTCCAAACTACATGGGCCTAGAGTTCCGAAGAAACCAGGACTATTATATTACATGTAAGTCATTACATGAGGAGTCACCAGCTCGGCACTGGGGTGCAATTCCTGTACAAGTACTGATCAGTGTTACCAACACTTATTCTGGCTGGAAAAAAAGTTGTAAATCAGACCTTTTTGAATTGGGAAAGTTTTATATCTGCAAGCAATGTTGTAGCTGTGCTTCCATTTTTTTTTTTTTTTTTACCACCTAATCTACAAAGCAACCAAAAAAGTTGAGGTTTGTGTTCCTTAGTGGAGTGGTTTTAGACAATTAAATAGCATTATGCATGGAATATGCATGCACAGCAGTCCGAGCGCATCTCAGGCGTTCCCTTTAGTGGGGTTTGTGGCCTGTTAAGTAGAAGGGTTTCTGGAGTTTAGGGTCATAGTAAGGTTTATTGCAGCCCAGGGCACTCCAATAATTGTAAACTCTTCCCCCGCCCTTTGCAGTAGTAATTGTATTCCTTAGACTGTGGGAACTGAATGAAAGGTGAATTTATTTGTGAGTGTAATTTCCCATTTACCATCTCAGGCGGCTTGAGGTATAATTTTGTTTGTTTTAATACATGGGGATTCGTGTTAAATCTCCTTTTTTATTTTTTATTTTTATTACTACATATGCTGAGCACTGATGAAAGTTTGTAGCTATTATAGTGCTTCTCTTTCCTTAGTAGTGCTTGACCATGTATAGCAAGTTATAACTTTATACAGTGATTCCTTGGATTACGAGCATAATTCGTTCCGGGGCCGTGCTTTTTATCCAAATCCACTCTTAAACCAAAGCACATTTTCCCATAAGAAATTATAGAAATGCAAGACAATTGGTTCCACACCCCAAAGATAATAATTTGAGAGATTACCTCCACAGTCCTGTCCCCTGATGCAAGCCCCAACCTGAAGTCGATCTGATATGATTTGGAAGGTGAGGGAGACTTTCTGGGTCAAAGTACAGTGCTATAGACCCCCCTATGCAGACCATGCCCCTCCTCCACTCGCACTCCCACCCAGTACAGGGAGCTCTTAAACCAAGTCACAATTTTGAAAAACTGAACTCTTAAACCAAAACGCTCTTAAATCAAGGTACCACTGTGTATATTTTCACTGTTTATAGTAAATCCTGTCTAAATAAAAACTGCCGGCGCTTTTCCTTCTGTGCTTACCAACATTTTCCTGTGCTCTTTCCACTTTAAATATTTCTATGCGAAAGCGCTTAAAGAATTAACTGTAAAGAGGGTCCACCCAGGCTTGCTGCCATCTTTTGTATTGCTATTTCTTATAGTTCTGTGTTTTCCGTGCGACTCGTGTTGCCAGTAAAACACTATACTGTATGCATGAACGTTCCCTATGATTTTTTTTTCTTTACTATTTGAGGAACAGAAAGGACCCTTAAGGACACGTTCCCTACATGTGACACGTCGTGCCCTATTTCTGGAAATAGTCAATACTTGATTTGGGCCAGATGGAGCGAGTAATGCAGCTCGACTTATGAAGGGAAGCATGTTCACTGACCCAGTCATGCCAGTCTCTTACCGCTGGGATTCAAAGCTCAGCGAGCATGAAATGGCAGAGCAAGGCTATGTACTGAGATCTATCTGGTGCCGGCTCCGGCAGGGCTGAGGGGAGCAGGTTTGCTTTAGTATTTTTCATGACTCCTGAGCATTTGTAGTGTTCTGCTCGATGGGTGCAGGAGACAAAAGGCCAATAGCTGTTTCTCTCATCAAATGTTTTCTTCTTGCTTTCTCGTCACATCCTGTATTTCTCTATAAAATTACATTCTTTCCAGACATAGAACCCCCCCATATCTTTTTTTCTCCTTGCATTTCTTTGTCGTTTTCTTTCTCCAGCCTGAGCCCCTGGCACTAGTTGGCTGGCGGGTGTGAGTGTATGGGAGAAATCTTTCACAGCAGTTCACATCTGGAAGTGTTCTGGCCTCAGCTGGCAGGCGGTTCATGTCCAGCGGTTACTGAAGAGACTTTGTAGATACTGTGGGTATCCGGGTCCATGAAGTGTCTGCCTTCTGAACCTCGTACCTTGTCTTCTCTCTCTTCTCAGGCTTTGGCTATACTGCTCTATGCCATTAGTATTATAGCACACCTACGTCACTTTCTGCTTTATGTTCTGCCATGCTTCTATTTCGTATAGTCTGGAGGATTCAATATGAGTGCAAGTCATAGGGATATGTCATCGGCATCACTGCACTGGAACAAATATAGCCACCTCACCCCTACCTTGCCCGCCCATGTTACTTAGTGGGGATATGCTCCCCTTCAGACAAGTTCACTGCTCTTGTATCTCTGTGCTTAGTCAACAGCATCAATGTATATTAGGTGTATGAGAATGTACTATGTTCTCCTTTTTTCTCTTATTTCCTTTACAGTACTGTGCAAAAGTTTAAGGCAGGTGTGTAATAAAATGCTACAAAGACATTCAGTAATATGGCTCCCACAGAGTCCTGATCAGGACATCCCGTCTGTCTGGGATTACAGGAACACAGAAGCACCTGAGCAGGGATGTCTGCAGATTATCTGGCCTTGTTCTCCAGAGATGTTTAGTACAAGCTCCCTGCCCAGTTCTTTCATACACTGCAAGTTACCTTGAAGAACTTATGCTCTTCTAAAGGCAGACTTGCTTGATTTTGTACAGTACTGTATTATATAAAGTGCATTGTGTTCCCCTAGTGTGGCCTCCTTTCTCCGGAATACCACCTTTTCTAGATCTCATACATTTTTCTCATCAGCCTTTCTATGAAAAGACAGAGCAATATATAGGGTGTATATATTATAAGGTCCAGTCAAATGAAGCATTGACCTGCATAAATGACATTTACTGTGCCTGAGGAAGTAGTCAAGACATTGCGTGGTCCCTGTGACCCCGGTGCTAAAATTGTAATCCAGGCGTCTAGAGTAGATTCACAATGTAATTTAGTGAATTTGCAGATCAGTGCATTTTCTGTCTCCCTGACTTTCACTGGTCCAGGCGTCATCCTCTTTACCACTTTCCAGTAGCTGTGTGCAGAATTGCTTCTATTCATAGTGCCTCCAGTCATTCTTGTGTTGTGCATGACCCCCTCTACCCTCTCCCTCTGCGGACCTCACATTGTGTTTCTGTAGAAAGGAGGGTGAAAAATAACTTTCATTCCATCAGGGTTTGCTTTTTCCATATTTGGGACTCGGGTTGTAACTGTACGGTGAAGAGAGCTGCCATGTGTGACTATAGAGAGCTGCCATGTGTGACTATAGACCTGAGAGAGCAACACTGATTGGAGTGGCAGTCATTGAGAGGCCTCCCAGAAACCAATCTGCACATAAGTGGTGGTTTCTGCAACTACAAAGACTCTGCAGTAACTGAGGGGTTAATGCTTAGACATAGGTCTGGTCGAGTCTTTGGATTCAGACCCCAAGTAGTAACTGTTAGAGATGGGAGAAGCGCTTGGTTAAACGCTTCTCTCCCTGCAGGAGGGTAGCTTCATTGTAAGTCTGTGGGAATCTGATCACTAAAAATCAGTGATCACCCAGACCCTGATGCTTTAATAAATAGGTGCCATCTGTAGGATAACTGTAAAAATGTGCCTTTTTATTCTAGCAGTTTCTTGCTTTTCGGCTATCTGCTATACTGTGATGTGTAAATGCAGTTTTAGTCTTGTTGCCTTAGCACATGTGGGTGTGCAGCAGTATACTTGCTGTACCAAGGGGTTGAACTTTTTTGAAGTTGTTCCCTTCAGCCTCACTTTATTTTTTATTTTTTTTATTTTTATTTTTTCCCCTGACTTCACATACGGGAATGTTTCCCATTTGCACATGGAAGAACAAAAACAGAAGCATTGGACTTTAGGGAGGTCCGCTGCTTATTCTGCTCCCGCTGCTAATAATCCCCCTTCCATGGGCTTGCTGGTTTTGCCTGGAGCCTTCCGATGCTTTATATTTCTTTTCTTTTTCCAAACACCATGATCCCGCTTCCCAGACTGGGACAGAGGTTTAATTTCCTGTGTGGGGGAATCCTGCAGAGTTTGGGAGGAGACGCTCCAGTTAACCCTCCCCATGCCTGGATGTCTGTGTGTGTGTGTGTGTGCTCCAGCCCGGCATGTTATAATAGGTTGATGCACCGGCCAGCTGCCTTTCTATGTAAGAGTAATTTGTATGAACATGTAGGCCTCAGTAGTAAGTCGGGGACAGGGCAGAGGGAAGCAATCCACTCCATCATTCCGATTTATAGGACTGAATGGCGCGCCTTACATAATTTTGCTGTTTGCAGCCGACTTTATCAGGACACATACTGAGCCTCATGTATCAAACCTGTCTAAGAAAATTGAAGCCTCGTTGTCCTTAGCGGCAGTCATGGCTTCAGCTTTTTATGAGCTGCACTGGAACAATTCAGCCTGATTGCTATGGGTACAGGGCCCAGTATTCCTGAGACATGAGGGTCACCGGGCATTTCTTCTGCAACCATTAATCTCAATTCATAGCTCTGTGTTTAGCTGTTCGTACTGTATATAGTAACACTTATTACAGTCATCCATTGTCAACCCACCTTTACTGTGATACGTCATAGACTGTGCTGGATGTGGACCATCACTATATTATCTACAGTCAGGAACATTTGGTATTGCATACAGGAGGCCATCGCCCTGTCCTAGCTAAAGGGAGTCATTGTAGGATTGGGGTCTCAAACTCGAGGCCTTCAATCTGTTAAACTACAATTCCCATCATGCCTTGACAGCCAAAGCTTTAGTTGGATGGCCATGAGTTTGACCCCTATGTTCTAGGAGCTGGGTGGGGAAAGATGGTTATTATTTATTTATTTAATTATTATTATTATTAATTATTATTATTAATTATTATTTATTATTATTATTTATTATTATTATTTATTATTATTATTTATTATTATTATTTATTATTATTATTTATTATTATTATTATTATTTATTATTATTATTTATTATTATTATTTATTATTATTATTTATTATTACAGTAGTTTTATCCTTTTTACATGGTCCAGCTTCTGCAAGTAAACTCTTTTTTTACTTCAGCATCATTTTCTCATTGGCAACACCTGAAAATGACCAGAATTCCTTGCAGGTGTGGCCATATAACAGCTTTAATGGAATACCTGGTCTTATAAGATATGTAAATGTAGGGCCATTTGTTAAGTATTGCAATGTGACATTCTGTCTATAAAATGCTAAAGGAATAAAATGTACCGCTGGTGCCAGATAAATGACTGGCTTTATTGTACAAGCCATTTAGACGCTGGCTTTATTATCCCTTTTGATGTGAATGAGCAGACTCCTCATAGTATTGGATAAGTCTTATGCTCTTCCCAGGCCTGCAGGCACTTAGAGGGAGGGTCTCATTCTGCCAAGATGACTTCTTCCTCCTCTAATCCAATAACAAGCCCTAACACTCACACAGGTCTGAGTTCATGCATCTATGTCATTGTTAATGTTGTAATGAATCCATTTCACTGTCGGCTGTAGCTAGTAATGCACATTATTATATATAGTAATAGTCAGTCTGGGTGGATATATACAATTAGTAGAGGGTATACAAAGCACAATGAAATATTTTGTCTTTCCTCCTAAAACGTGGCAAGCAACATTACTTACTGCTATACAATTACAAGTTTTGACATTTCCCCAGGCCTCCCATCTGACAGACCTACTCTGTAGTGAAATAGATTAGATGTTCAAAAAGCATTAGATCTTTAAAGAGGTTATCCAGTGTTAAAAATTAAAAAATAAAAACATGGCCACTTTCAGGTGTGGTTAGCAATTAAGCTCCATTCACTTCAATGGAACCGAGTTGCAAAACCTACACCCAATCTGGAGACAGGAGTAGTGATGTCTCTAAAAACTTGGCCATGCTTTTCTAATGCTGGATAACCCCCTTTTAAATGTAAAGATAGTCGTAATTACAGTTTAGTTTTACAAAGTCATAATGGTCATTTTAACGCAATGTATTCTTTCCACTGCAGCTACTTCCAATGGAACTCTACAAGGTCTTGAGAATCGGGAAGGAGGGGTATGCCAGTCACGATCCATGAAGATCATCATGAAAGTCGGACAAGGTATGTTTAGTCACTTAACAAGTTTCTTTGGCAGGACCTTGAGTTTGACTAACTATAAATCTTAAGGGCCTTTTAACCCAAGCCGTAGGAAGATTCATCTCAGACTATAGACCAGTGTAAAAGGTCCTGAAGTCAGACGAGTAAGCACACCTGGTCATTCGTCGCCTGATTACGTTTTATGGGCCAGTAAAAATTCTTTGTTGGCAGCAAGCATTCCAATATAAATGGCATGTTATGCTGACAATAATGGAAATGAATGGCCGCACAATGGTTCGCAAGTTATGAATGGTCATGCTTGTGGCCTGTCGCCACCCTAACTGTTGCCCTGTGTAAATGCTCCTTTTAAACAATTCTGCCCATGTAAAAAGACCCTTAGTGGAAGAAACAAAAGAGCAGTGAGGTTTTCAGCCTTGCTTCTGGTGGTTACTTTGGCAAAGGCCTCCTCTTAAAATGAAAATGCAAAATCCAAATACACTTATCACATTATGAAAGTTTACTTTGGCCATTGGAAAAACATACGCTCTTTCATTAGGCTGGGTTCACACTGCATTTTTGGCTTCCATGTAGTAGCTTATATACTGGGAAAGCTCCCAACGTATATGTTAAATGGAAGCTGTGATGGATGCATACTGTGACCTTTAGACTAATGTCACCTTTTAGACTAATATGGGATCCCTTGAACTTTGGTGTTTTTTTTTTTATTACGCATCCATTAACTGGATCCCAGTATAGTCTATGGGTGGTAGATGCAAACTGCTAGGCATTGTTTTAATGTTTCAGTCTCCTATAGGTTATAAAGACATATGTTTTATGGATACGTCATGGAAAGCTATTAAAAAAAAGCAAAAAGCTCATAATGTATACTTTAAACAAACTTTGACAAACGTCACACCCATAGACTTAATACGGCATCTATTTAACCCCTTGGTGCCGCAGCCAGTTTTTGGCTAGCACCATAACGTTTTTTTATTGTGCATATGAGCATGATGCATATAAATAGGTGTGTGTGGATATAGATATAGAGATTTTTTATTTATTTTTTGAGATTTTTAGCTTTTTGCTTGGCTTATTAAGCAGACAGTTTTGGGTGCTTTATTTAAGCCCTTTACCAACGGTACCCAATGGTCCTGCCCCCAGTGATTAATGAATGCATATTGGGGGAGATTTATCAAACATGGTGTAAAGTGAAACTGGCTCAGTTGCCCCTAGCAACCAATCAGATTCCACTTTTCATTCCTCACAGACTTTGGAAAATGAAAGGTGGAATCTGATTGGTTGATAGGGGCAACTGAGTCAGTTTCACTTTACACCATGTTTGATAAATCTCCCCCATTGTTTTACCAGTGTCTTGGCTCTCTGACTTAATACTTGGTATGTGTTGGGAGCTTATGGAGGAGTACCTCGGTATGAGCCCAGCCTTACTTGTCAAGGTGCATTCAGTAGATCTTCATGACAAATGTGTTCCAGTGATATTGCACAAGTTTGAGAACTATATTGAGGCAACAATAAAAAAAAAATATTTCTTCAATGTTAAATTTTTTTTTTCTATGTTCTAAAATCTGTTTACAGACCCAAATGCAGTATTACCAGAGCATGTCACCACTAGCCGGCCAGGCAAGGAAGCAGACAATACTGGAAAGATGGTAACGCCTGGACTATGGAATAATGTGTTTGAAGGAGAAGACCATGGGAAGCCAGGTGAGATATAAAGACCTGCCCTTATTGGCAAGAATGCTGCTGTTTCAGCTATAAGCGTAAAGTAGAAGTAGCGGACTATTGATAGAATTTCACGTTTGACCCCAGGATGCTAAGTTTTATAGTAAATCTGAAGCTTTGATGAACAGGTGGTTGTGGGCATGATCATCTTACAGGCTAGTCCCTCCTTCCTTCAGTCCCCAGCTGTCTCCGTAGCCAGATCATCTTAAATTATTTGTGGAACGTGTGAAAAATGTTAATAAACCTGTAATGATGCGTAAATTGTACAAATGTGCTCCAGAGTCGTTCCCTCCCTCCCTTTAACTACCAGCTTTGTGCTGGGCCTCCGACATCTTGATTATATTTGTACATGTATATGACGGACATGGGGATTCCGCTAGTAGAGTTATGTGTTACAGGACAGTCAGAAGATTAAGTGCTGCACATGTTTGTACAATACAGCAAAAACAGAATCCAGTTACTGACCCATTATTGCTCTCTGGTGGGTGGCACATGTAATATAGTTGAAGGGGTTATCCAGGTTTAAAAAAAACTTGGCCTCTTCCTTCCAGAAAGGAAAAACGCTCCTGTCCTCAGTTTGTGTATGGTTTGGGAGCACAGCTTCCGTTAAAGTGAATGGAGCTGAATTGTAATACTAAACACAACCTGAGGACAGGGGTGCCACTGTTTTTGCAAGAAAGTAGCTATGTTTTTCTTTTAAAAGTTGTTTTGTTTTTGTTTTTTTCCCTTTAATTTCCCCTTTCCCCACACATTTCAACCTTTTTGTGTTTCTTATATTTCAGATACTGTGAACCAGGCGGATAAACCTTCCGGAGGGGGTGTTGACAGCTTCTTCAGCTCTAAAGTGGCTGTATTCGCCGCCATTGGTGCAGGATGCGTCATCTTTATACTCATCATCATTTTCCTAGTAGTTTTGCTTATCAAGATCCGAAAACGGCACCGCAAGCATACACAGCAGCGGGCAGCTGCCCTATCCCTTAGTACATTGGCTAGCCCTAAATGCAGTGGAAATGCTGGCACTGAGCCAAGTGACATCATCATCCCGCTGCGGACTACAGAGAACAATTACTGCCCACACTATGAGAAGGTGAGCGGGGACTATGGACACCCTGTATACATAGTACAAGAGATGCCACCTCAAAGCCCCGCAAACATTTATTACAAGGTCTGAGATGAACTGTGACAACTTATCCTGCTCCCCATCAGTGGGATGGCCAATCAAGCGCCAGGAGCACAGGCCAAAGGTCACTCTGCATTACAGGACTCTGGGAGACGGAGCAATAAGACTAACTTTCCCTATGTTAGGTATTTTTATATAGTTTGCCCCATTGTTCTGCTCCCTTTCCAGTCCAGGGGAGGGTGGTTTGGATATGCTCCTGTCTGCACTTTGCACACCTGCAGTGGTCAACCTTTACTTGACATGCAAGGGCAGTCTGAACTGTCTTCCGCGATTCTTGTGGAGGCACAATGATGCAGGTAGTATTCATGGCTGTGACTTCAGTATTCAGCAAAGCGATGTCCTTATACCATGGTAGTAGAGGGGTTGACGTATGCTTAGTAACCTAGGTAACATTGCGCTGGATGCCCTGACATTACATGTACTGTGCCCGGTAAAGAATGACAAATTCTAGGCATGTATATGCTGAACATATAGGGCACAGTTATGTGAGGCCCGACTAGGGCCCTGACAGACATAGATCCTGTGGTCTGTGTTCACTTTCTGAGTTGTATAATTCTGCGTGTCTTGCTCTTTTCCAGTCTAAACCCACCCTGGCTTACTTAGCTAAAAGTCCTGGGGGAGCTGAAACCATTCAGCCACGCATGCACACACTACCTGTGCACCAGTACACACTACGCTAGTGTACACATATGCACTTAATTGCACACTCCTTTCAGTAGGTTGCATCTCCTGCAGTCCGGCTCATTGATCTCCTTACAGTGAAATCTTTGGGTAATGTGTGGAAAATGAGTATCATACGGATGCAACAACGTAACGTCGTCATGTATGGGCTGGATCCAGTTTTGCAGCAAACACCTTACACTGCAGAAAAAATGTGTTTAGAATAATGACTGACCTATGTGAGAAAAGAGACCTAATGCAGGGTCTTATGAAACACTCTGTAACATTCAATTTTTGCTTTCTCATTGAACCTAGTCCCAAATGTTTTTGGTGAGCAGGTCTTTTCTGGAGACTGTCGATGGTATCCATGATGTACGTTAAACAATTTGACGTGACTGTAGGTGACCGGGGGGAGGGTTCTGTATAGCAACATCAATGCTACTATCACTACCTGACCACTGGTGACTTGTTTGTCATTATTTAACCAGCTTAGTTAGTGACTGGTAAGGTATTGCCAGTGAGGCGACCCTTACACACCTGTAAGGCGCTGGGGTTCTGATCACTCAGGAACTTGCACGTTGCTGTAGTGTTATTCGGCAAGCAATGCTGTTTTCCAAGGGTGTTGATGGTAGTACTGTGGCGACCCTGTATTCCTTCAGTTGCCTTGATTAGCCTACATTCTACTATTTATATTATTTACACTAGATCTGGATGGTATTCAATTCCATAGTATATATGACTCAGTCTGCAAAAAAAACTTAATTTGCTTTGGTGGGAAAGCCAGCTTGGTATTTGAGCCTCCTTGAAGCTTGAGACACGTTACCATTAGTTAGAGTTCGGGCTTTGTATGCTTTTCTGCCTTTTGCACCTTAGTAAATGTACTGTTTAACTGCAGACCGTTCAACCTTCCATCGATGACTCTGCTGATGACATCATCTTTGATTAAGCGGGATTACACACCTTCCGACCATATGAGGGGGCACATTCTCCCCAATCCTAATATATATTTAACACCTTGGATAGAGCACACTTTGTTGAAAAAGTACAGTTTGGCAGTATGAAGTATATGTAACATATATACCAATATTAGAGGGACCACCATTTACCTATAAATGTTTATGCAAAAACCCAGTTATTCATATACCTCCCACGTACGTCACATGCTCAGACCATACCTGTCCATAGTGCTTTGCATTTGGCTTACTCTTTCCAGTATCATATATGCTCGCTTTTCTTCACCTATGCCTGGATTCTTTCCCACCCTTTATCCCCTTTCTACACCCATCCTCCTTTTCTCATGGTTATGTTCCTTATATTACAGCCACTTTTGCTTCTTAATAGATTTCTCATTTTTTGCATGTTCTTGGTATGTTTTGTCCAACATGAAAACTCCATGTAACAAGGTGGACAGCACTGCCTTATTCCTTAACATGTCTTTGTGATTGTGACTCTTTGCGGACGTTTTACACACTCTTTTGTATATGGACACATGCATCTACTTGCTCACTCCTCCGCACTTAACACACCCTGCTGTAAATCCTGTTGTGGAAGTGTTTCCTACACGCTTGCATGAGTGCGACAGCCGAGTCAGGGCATGTGCTACATGTCTAACTTAACTTCGCTTTAATATGGCATGTAGGATCCGACCACACTGGTGCGTGTACATAATTCCATCCACAAGTCACCTTTCTAGTACCATAGCCATATGCACCAGTTCATTCCAATAACATTAGGACCATCCATTTCAGCCATACGATGAGGTCTCTTGCCCATGCTGCTTATACATCTCGTTGTCTTCTGGTATTGGTCAATCACACCCAAGTTGCATTCTGTCCAGAGCGGCACATATGAATACTGAGAACTTGCATAAAGTGCAGGGTTTGCTACGTACCTCTTGCCATAACTACCTGCCTTGCTAGCGGCGCCTCCAGCACATCTCCCTATATTTTCCCCCGGGCAGCTCCTGTGCCCTGTTTTACATTCTATGCAGAGTTGGATCTGGTGTCCTTTTTGTATTGAGGCAGATTAAGGGCTTGTGTGCTCTAAGGCAGCAGCTGTCTGTCTGCTGGAGAGGGGCTATGAGACACACGGTCTCTAGGGACAAGGAAAAAGGCCTTAAAATAGAAACTAAAAAGCACCACACGCTCAACCCTCCACCTCATGTTTGCATCAAGCACTGTTCGATGCGGATATTGTTTTTAGTTTTCCTTCAGAGTGGAACCTGCTGGGTTTTGCCAAGCAGGTGGATGGTGCAAGATGTTTTTAAGCACATGAAATCAGTACTTTCAAGTTCAGCACTCTTATCTGCTTTATTTTAAGGTTTCTGTACATACATATTCATTTACATTCTAGATCACAAACCTTTTTCATTATTCCTATTTTATGTTTTTTTGCAGATTGCTCCTGGCCATTATCTAGTTTAGGAGCAGTCCCGATTCTAAACGGTTTGGCTACGAATGTCCTATTAGTCGCCTCTTACAAACCACTCCGTAATTCGGTGACTGGACTTTGTGACTTCACAAACCTGCAGCGATGAGTTCTTTGCTTTCTTCCATCATCCCCCTCACGCCCTAAGCACCATGTACATATGTGAAAATATAAAAGGTGAAATTTAAATTTATTAGCACCTTTTTTTTAATTTTTCAAATTGATTTTCCTTCTGTACCTTAAGAGATTAACTTTGATATTTTTTGTAAATAATGTGTTTTTGAGAAGAATACTGTAAAGCTGTTTTTGTATAAACTCCAAATTTATTTTCATTTGTTTTCTTAGTTAAAAAAATAGTATTTCTTTTTCAAACATCAATCCAATGCGTATCTATTCAAATCATCAAAGCATCCATAGTCACTCTGACAATGTATTCACAGGATAAGAAGCAGCTTTGGTAGTAATTTTGGAGAATATCTCACTGTTCTCAATAATAGAGGAAATCCACCAAAATGTGGCATTAAAAAATACTTTAAGCTAGTCATGTTTAACCCTTGCATCAATGGTAATTCTGGCTAAATAGTAATTTAAGGCTTAACATATCTTCAGACTCCACTACATTCTGGGATCTTAAGATGTAGTCTTTCCGAAGACTGAATAATTTTCCGAACCTGCAAGACATCGGGAGTCATTTACAAATGATGAGCATTGTAGCGCCTCGGGCTTTTCTAGGGCTCTTGCACTTTGTTTGAAGGACCGAGCCGTCAGATTGTGTGTTAGTGGTTCATCTTCAGGTTCTCCCCAGGTTTAGGTGCTAATATTATAGCTGACTTTATTAAAATGCAATATCTTATCTGTTTGTAAATGACCCCCATGGTTTGGTACAGCGCTATATCCTTCAGTGGCTTCAATCTGCTTGGTAGGGCGGGCACAATGCAGCGACTTCTGCTGCGCAAGAGGGCCAACTAATTTGTTTTCTGGCCCTCATGACTATGTAATGGGGTCTGGCACTTTGACTTCCTGCAATAGAACTTCACACCATCTTACTGCCATTCAGCGGACTGTGAGATTGCTCCCTGAGCAGTCTACTAAGAAGTCTCTGTAAAGGAGTGCTATGCCTTCTGAGCCTACTACAGGCTGTTGGATAGACAGATTAAGTTCCATAAGATAATACAAATAAATGACTGGCTCTTACTATATCTGAAAGGGGTTAATAAAAAAAAAATATCCTAAGCAATAACTCTTCAGAAACATATACATAATAATAATCTAAACTTCCAAAGGTTTTAATCGTGTAATACAGTTTAAGCCACAACCTCTTTTCTGAAGTCTGCAAGGGATTAATGTGTAATCTTATTCCTCTAGAGTAAAGGCGGACTGTGCACAATCAGTTCCCTGTCCCCAATGTAGTACTCATAAATGTGTGTGTATACGTGCGTGTGTTCAGATAAGGGTTAAGATCAGGGCAAGACTCTTGTAATGTAGCCATCGAATATTTGCTGCATCTCTCTGGCAATGGAGGGTGGGCAGCTTCCAAGCATCCCTTAATATCCTTGCCGTCTGTCTCCTCTGTACCCCATTTTAGCTTTGCGGAGTCACCAGTACCACAGAATAGGACACAGTTAAACAATGGTAGGATAAACACTTTTATAAATATATATATTTTATTTTTGTTTTACTTTTTTGGACTGTGCCTTGTAAAACCCTGGATTCTCGGACGGAGCTTGTGGCTCCACCCTGCTATGCACGCCATTTCATGTCCGAGGCCTCTCCATCAGGACCGCTAGTCTCATATCGCCTGGTGTGGGAGGCAGGGTTTGATTCCATCACACTTAGGGAAGAGCTTTCCGTGCACACCTTCAGTTCTCACTGTAATCTACTTCCTCAGATAACACTTCTGTTTGCTTGTCATTCCTCAGGCACTCTATTTTATATTTTCATGCCTCACCTGAGATTGAATTATTTTCTTTGTTTCCTGTTGAATACATTTGCCCTGCTGTTTAAACTTCACCCCATGTCCACGTTTAATGCCTGGAACTCCAGATCCCTGGAGCTATGTTGGAATCCTGATATATTGTTAAATAAAGTTTTTTTCCTATGGAAATGGACTTGTCGTAATGGTTATTTCTCACTTGGTTGACATGGCATCACGTTTTTATATAGTACACCACCTGGTTGCACTGACCCAAGGATTACAAATTATTTGGCTACAAGAATCTTTTTGAAATATACAGTTGAAAATGCCCTCAGCACTCTTTAAACGTGGGTGCCTTCGATCAACTTTGCATCAAAACAAAAATCTCTTTAAAAAAAAAATGAAGATGCACACACTTCAGACATGTTAGGGTATATGCCCACGGAGTAATTCTGTCGGAATCTAACCTGCTGATCGCTCCCTACAGTGCACAGGGTGCTGAGGATGAAGGTATGTCTGTCATCTTCATCGTCGGCACCTTTCCTGTGCAGTTTTAATGTAGTGCTCTGTACAGTAAGGCCGTTTGGAGCACTGTCGTGCCCCTGTTCCGGCCTGCTGCACTGATGATCATTAGTAGGGGCTGATCAGCGCTCTGGGGGTGCGGCAGTGCTCCAAATGGCCTTATCCTAGAGAGCACTATTCACTATAGGGAGCCATGAGCAAGTTAGATTAGTCTAACCTGCTAATAATTCCCCTTGTGTACATAACATTACATATCACTTTACAAACCTAAAAAAAAAAAAAAAAAAAAAAAACTCTACATGATACAAATGCTTATATATTTGAGTTGCTAAATAGATGTGCAACTTCTCATTCTGCTAGTAGGAACCCTCCCCACAGAAGCAACATATCCTTTTGTGATTTGGTAAGAAGGGTGATGATATGAAGAAAAGTTCCCATATCATTGGGGTCACTGGAGGCTGTATAGTCTGACCTTTCTTCCCGATGTCACATCTTCAGCCTTCCAGAAAATACAGCTTTCATCTTGCTCCTGGGCTTCAAATGAAAGTTAAAACCTGTATATAACTAGAATATTGAGCCTTATCAGAAGATAAGATTTTAGGCTTTAATATACCAAGATCTAAGCTGTAGTTGCGTAATCATTGAAAGACTTATTGTGTACATTATTGGCATTGGAAACTTTGATGTTCCAAAGATAGCTGCCATTGTTAAATGTCTAATAAAACACTGTCAGTAACTCTATCCACAGCTTAGCAACCCCTGGTCAGCTTTGCTAGATGTCGTCTCAACGCATGTTTCCACATGTACTCAACGGCCCAAGAAGCTCAGGTCTTCCATTTGGACAACATCTGCAAGGGTTTGCAATGATTTCCTCCAGCGATTCCAAAACTTTCCCAAATGTGAGCTGACAATCTTTTAACTGCGCTGCAGAATATGTTGGTGCTATGGAAAGAAATGGTTACTAAACAGAAGACATAAGAAGCTTACACAAGAATCCTACAGATTCATGTAGAAAATTGTAAGTTATACACTGTTTGAGGAGGAGGATTACAAGACAGGCTTTAATTTTCCTAACGCACAAAGGACGTTATTATATAAGATAAATGCTACTATTCCTGATACAATAGCAGAGTTAATGTAGGTAATAATCTGTTTACTAGCATTTAGTGTGTATACTTGACATTAGGTAATTTCTACAGAACCCTCCCCATTGCTTGTTTTCTCACTACTTGGACATCCCGTGGTTCTTAGTTGTTCGCTCCTCTTTGGAACAGCTGGGCAAGTGACGTTCAACTATTTTGTTAACATACATATGTTTGTTCCTTATTTAGGAACACTTAGAAGGCTTTAAAGAGCAATAAAATACCACTATGCGCTTCCAGCCAGTCATGCCTGGACCCTGCTTTCATTTCCATATTGAGGCATGAAAACATGACCGTAAAAATTCAGGTTTATAAGCTTAAGAAGTTTATCAGAGTGCCGGCGCTCTGATCTCCATTACCAGTGCTATAAAGCTGAGCATTGACTAGAAGAGTTGTATGTTTTCGGATTGGGTCCATTTAACAGGGAAGAGATGAGGCATGGCCTGATTACAGCAGAGCCCAGAGGCGGGCAAATCTTTTAAGTACCATGAAAGTGAAAATAAATGGAATCTGTCTGCTTAATTTCAGTAAAACATGTGGCAATGCTGCTCTGCGGGGCTTTACCAGGAGTAGGTATAAGGGAACAGTCCGTAGGCTCAAGTGGATGAGGCCTGGTGGATGTTCTATTATAAAATCTGCGTATTATATAAAGAGCTTCTATAGTACTGTAAAAGTATTTCCCAATCCTGATGTTTTCTGTTTTTTTTCTTTTTTTTTCCCCTTATTTATTATTTGTCCATTCTTTTGAGCCAATGGTCGAACGTGGTTAAAGTTTTTAATAGATTGGCAATTCACTAAAGTCCTTTACTCTGAAGCCAAGAGAGTGAAGAGAGTAATATTTTACCTTCTCAGAAAATGACAATATTACATTTTAGGTTTATTGCCAGTAGAGGGAGTCTGTCAGCTGTAATGTATGTTCCAAACTGCTGTCACTGTTAGACAGCTGTCGGGTCAGGGAGACACCTTGTACCATTCACATATCCAGCTGTGCTCCTAGAATGTAGAAAAATTATTTTATTCTCTTGTACAAAGAGTCGAGGTATTCCTGAGCTCCTGAATAGGCTTGCTCGAACATCGAGAAAAGCTAGGTTCTATCACACTGAAACCTAGCCGGACCTTCCGCACTTGATTGCTGATGTCTTCACGGTACGTGCGTAAGGAGGAGACATCCCGGGGACCGCCTGGAATTCTGGGATTCAGTCTAGGTAATAGGCTGTATCCCGGAATTCCAGGCGGTCCCCGGGATGTCTCCTCCTTCCGCACGGACCGTGAAGGCATCAGCAATTAAATGTGGAAGGTCCGGCTAGGTTCGAGTCCAATCGAACCTAGCTTTTCCTAATGATCAAGCAAGCCTACTTCTGAATAGCATAAAGCTGGAGTGCTTCTTCTTGACACCTGGAAGCAGAGACCCAGGCAGGGTCAGGGATGGGAGGGGGAGGAGGGGGGGTGTTACAGCCTGGTGCACTTCAGGAGCTTGTAAAAGCATCCTTGACTGTGTACTATAGATTTAAATTATTTTTCTGTTTTCTGAAAGCACAGCGGGATATATGAAAGGTACCACATGTCACCTTATCCTGTAAATTTCAGATGACCGATTCCCTTTTTATAGGGAAGGCGCTATTAGAAAATCCCTTTTTTGTTTAAATTTAAGTTTTTATGCTAGTCATATTTTTTAGGAATTTCTTTTGTGATTTTATTTTTACTGTCTATAATATAGAAATATTGCAGATAAGGTTACAGTGAAAGGAGACACCAATATATATGTTAGAAACCATTCATAATAGCTGGTTTTCAGTGCTCTGTTTCTTTACTTGAAATTTATCTCTGCTGAGGTCTTAGAGCATACCTAGAAACCTCTCCTATAAAAGTAAATGGGGACCCCTTCAGACTATTGTGCATATGTCAATGGGGCTTCCTGTAAAGCATATTTTTTGGTGAGAGGTTTCTTAGTATGCTCCGCTCTAAACAAAGATCATTAGATCATAAGCCTTTTGAATGGCCTGATCCCATCTTATTTATATACTGGCTTATTTATATACTGGTGTCACCTTTCACTGTAATACAAAAATTTAAAGTCCCCAAAATGTATTAAAAATAATTTAACACCAAACAGAAAATGTAAGGTTTGTACGAAAGTTGGCGATTAGGAGAACTCTTATACTTCATAGGGAAGACGCAGGCCAGTGTCTTTCTATAGTAAGGTAAGAAATCTGGTCAGTTGGGGAAGAGATTCCTCTTCTTAGAAGCTGCTGTTAGGGAAACATCTCTTGCAAAACATACATGCTAACCCTTTTATGGCACAATATTTTTATTCCATTCATCTCTACAAGAAATATATTGTGTATTATAACAGATACAGAAATGATCTATTAAGTGGGGAGATGAAAAGAAGGCAATATATTACTGTGCACAGCATCTAAATAATGTCTCCATTATGGGTCTCCAAACTGCGGCCCTCCAGCTGTTGCAAAACTACGTTTCCCATCATGCCTGGACAGCCAAAGCTTTAGCTGTCCAGGTATGATGAGAATTGTAGTTTCGCAACAGCTGGAGGGCTGCAGTTTGGAGACCCATGGTCTAGGCTATCCAATTCACTTAAAATACAATATAGAGGAAATTGAATTCCTTGACCTTATTTCATGTAAAAATAATAGTTACTTTTTACAGGCAAAAAAAGTAGACACTAATAACTACTTAGACTATAATAGTGAGTGTTCTAAATAATGGCTCGGGAATGTTCTATTTAGTCAATACAATCATGTTAAAAATAATAAATTACACCCAAGACTAGATGTACAGGCAACAAACCTTTTAAAAAAAAAAAAAAAGCTATAAGTACAAGGAAAACCAGTCATCACAGTGTTCTAAAAAGCCACAGCGCTGAGCCTGCAGCATTGACCTCAGCCAAGAATAGGGGCAAACTTACCACTTACAATAACGCTCACAAAAATCTGAGGGGCCATTTTACTAAAACAGCGACATACACCAACGACCATACAACATACTGACCTGGGAAAAAGAAATTGGACAACAGGAAACACAGGTACCTACTTTTTAGGTGAACTTTATCAATTTTAAATTTTAAACCTGACATGGCTCTTTATACAGCCCGCACTACGAATGTGCATCTGTAGTGTTCCCTGCTTCAGGGAGCACTACATTGCAGCTTCATTAGCGTAGCGATGCATGCAGCAAAATGCAGTCCGCATTACAACAGGTCCTATTTTTTTACGTCACAGATCGCGGCCCTGTACACACGTACGGATATGTGAACGGGGCCATTGAATAACATTGGTCCTGTGTTCTGTCCATGATTGCAGACAGAACATCGAATGTGTGAATGTAGCCTAAGACAGTAGGGTCCTCTATGGACCTAAATAATTGGTCTGCTCAAAATATGGGGGGAGATTTATCAAACGTGGTGTAAACTGAAACTGGCTCAGTTGCCCCTAGCAACCAATCAGATTCCACCTTTCATTCCTTACAGACTCTTTGGAAAATGAAAGATGGAATCTGATTGGTTGCTAGGGGCAACTGAGCACGTTTCACTTTACACCATGTTTGATAAATATCCCCCATGCTTTTAAACGTCTATGGCCAACCAAGAAAAAAACCTTAGAAAAGGACTCTAGGATTGCTAGGCTAGAGTCCCCCCACACACAGTTAGAAAATCTAGCTGGATTTCTTATCAGGAAATTCAGACAGATTTCCTGACCCATAGGGTTCTATAAAGCCTATTTGAGCCTTAATGACCAAGTTCATTTTTCAAAATCGCTTATAGCTCAGTGATGCTTTAACATATGCTAGTGATTCTGAGATTGTTTTTTTTTTTTGTAACATATGGTACTTTATATTAGTGGCAAAATTTAGTCACTATCTTTTGTGTTTTTTGTGAAAAACTTTGAAATTCTCTGCTTCTAAAAAAAGAAAGTCGTATCACATAAATTAGTTCCTAGGTCACATTACCAATATGTCCTCTTTATTCTGGCATAATTTCGTAAACATATTTTACTTTTCTTGGGTGTTACGGGGCTTAGAAATGTATCAGCAAATTACCAATTTTCCATGAAATTTCCAAAACAAATTTTCTTAGGGACCAGTTATATTTTAAGTGTGGTTAGGAGGCTTGCATACTTGAAACCCCCATAAATGACCCCATTTTGGAAACTAAACACCCTAAGGGTGCGTTCACACCTACAGGATCTGCAGCTGATTTTCTGCAGCAGATTTCAGTTAAATAACAACACAGCATCAAATCTGATGCTGTGTTCAGTTATTTAACTGAAATCTGCTGCAGAAAATCAGCTGCAGATCCTGTAGGTGTGAACGCACCATAAGGAATTAATCTAGGGGTATAATGAGCATTTTAACCCTACAGTGGCTGGAGGAAAGTATTCACAATTAGGCCAGAAAAAAATGGAAAATAAAGTATCTCATTTTCACTAGCAACAGGAGAGAAAATGCACCCCAAAATTTGTAACGCAGGTTCTCCTGAGTACAATGGTACCCCATATGGGGGGGGCGTAAACCACTGTATGGGCACACAGCGGGGCTCAGAACCGAAGGAGCGCCAATTAGCATTTTCAGTGCAGATTTTGCTGTACAAGTTTTCAGGCGCCAGGTGCGTTTGCAGTGCCCCTGTAGTGCCTGCGAAGTGAACCCCCCCCCCCCCAAAAGTCAGCCCATTTTGGAAAGTTAACCCAAAAATTTGTAACGCAGGTTCTCCTGAGTACAAAGGTACCCCATATGTGGGCATAAACCACTGTATGGGCACACAGCAGGGCTCAGAAGGAAGGGAGCGCCAATTAGCATTTTCAGTGCAGATTTTGCTGTAGAAGCTTCTGAGCGCCAGGTGCGTTTGCAGAGCCCCTGTAGTGTCATCAGAGTGAAACCCCCCCATTTTGGAGAGTGCACCCCTCAAATAAGTCATCTTGGGGTGCAGTGAGCATTTTGACCCCACAGTTATTAGAGGGAAGTATTCAAAATTAGACAGTAAAAATTAAAAACTCGAATTTTTCCAATAATATGTTTTAGTTTGAAATTTCTCAACTTCACAAGGAAAGGGAGAGAAAGCGCACCCCAAAATCTGTAACGCAGGTTCTCCTGAGTACAACGGTACCCCATATGTGGGCATAAACCAGTGCAACGGAAGGAGCGCCAATTAGCATTTGCAGTGCAGATTTTTCTGAAGAAGTTTCCGAGCGCCAGGTGCATTTGCAGAGCCCCTGTAGTGTCTGCAGAAGAGAAACCCCCCCCCCCAAAAAAAAAAATCACCCCATTTTGAAAAGTGCACCCCTCAAAGAAGTCAGCTTGGGGTGCAGTGAGCATTTTCACCCCACAGGTATTAGAGGAAAGGATTCAAAATAAGAAAGTAAAAATGAAAAAAAAAATGAATTTTTTCAATAATATGTTTGTTTAGTTTTAAATTTCTCAATTTCAAGAGAAACAGGAGAGAAAATGCACTGCAAAATTTGTAAAGCAGGTTCTCCTGTATGGGCACACAGCAGGGCATTGAAGGAAAGGAGCGTCATTTTGCTGGTGCAAAACTGCAGCTAGTATCAGTTATTAGAATAGCGCAGTTGCTAAAAAAATTTTTTTTAAATGAGATTACAGGTAATCTGGGGTGGTGACGGGCAACCTGGGAGTGTTTACTTGCTATCTGGGGTGGTGACGGGCAATCTGGGGTGTTTATGGTCAACCTGGGTTGGTTACGGGCAATCTGGGGGTGTTTACTGGGTATCTTGGGTGGTAACGGACGATCTGGGGGTGTTTACCGACTATCTAGGGGTGTTTACTGGCTATATGGGGTGGTAATGGACAATCTGGGGGTGTTTACTGGCTATATGGGGTGGTAACGGACAATCTGGGGTTGTTTACTGGCTATCTGATCTGGGGTGGTGACGGGCAATCTAGGGGGGGGGGGTCACAGGCAAACTGGGGTTGGGATGGGCAATCTGGGGGAGGAGTGACAGGCAATCTGGGGTGGTTACAGGCAATCTGGTGTGGTTACGGGCAATCTGTGGCAATCTGTAGTGGTTATGGGTAGCCTGTGGCAATCTGGGGTGGTTACAGGCAATCTGGGGGTGTTTACTGGTTATCTGGGGAGTGGTTATGAATAATCTGGGGTGGTCAAAGGTAATGCGGAGTGGTTACAGGTAATGCGGGGTGGTTACAGGTAATGCAGAGTGGTTACAGGTAATCTGGGGTGGTTACAGGTAATCCGGGGCACTTGACTTTTTATCCCGTCACCAATGATTTTTGGGGACGGGACAAAAAGTGCCGGTAGCATTTGGAACAAGTGATCAGTGGTATATACCGCTGATCACTTGTACCAGGACCACATTGGCTAATCCCTGATCATTGCCCCATGCTCTCCGCCACCTCTGGTGGTGGAGAGAGTGAGAGTTTGATCTTTTTTAAAGGGTACAAACACACTTGCCGTATCCGCAGCGAGTTTCTGGCTGCGTATTCGCAGCGAGACTCGCTGAGGATCCCGGCTATGTGTACTCAATGGCAGACAAACTCGCAGCAGGGATGCACATCTCTGCTGCGAGTTTGTCCACAGCTCGCCCCGTTAACTCCCCGGCCGCCGGAGACTATACGTCACCTGATCCCGGCTACGGGGCTCCCGACGTCTTTATGGCCCGTTCAGCCAATCAGTGCTGCGGTGGGGCAGCGCACTGATTGGCCGAGCGGGACCTGCCGGGAATCAGCGAAGGACCAGGTGATGTATAGTCTCCGGCGGCTGGGGGGTTAACGGGTCGGCCTTTGAGTACACAGGGCCGGGATCCTCAGCGAGTCTCGCTGCAAATACGCAGCGAGAAACACGCTCCGGATACGGCAAGTTTGTTTGTACCCTAAGGAATTAATCACTGTGAACACTAAGGTTTTTCCGGGGGGGACATGTATTCATCTCCTCTCACTGTGGATTAACAGTGAGAGGAGATGAAAGCATGCAGTGCCCGTTACCGGTGGCCGCCGCTATACTGGTAATAACGGCGATCGTCGGTGCGGGGACTGGCCGGAATTGACCCCACATTCTGCCCCAACTTCTCAGCGACCTCCGATAGCTGAGAGGAGGGGGCTGCGGGCCTTACCGGCGCTGCTGCACTATTCTGTGCCATCGCCATAAAGAGCTGATGGCAGCAGAATAGAGCCCATTAGTGATCGCCGTAAAAATCCGTATCGGCAGTCACTAATAACATAATACATGTATTCTCTGGGTCTCTACGGTTACGGCGATACCACAGTTGTGTAGGTTTTTTTTAACTATTACCGCTTTGGCGCAATAGAAACTATCTTCCTAGCCAAAACCCACGAAAAACTGTTGCCACATTGCAAGAACCATAGCGTTCTTATCTTTTGCGCGACAGAGCTGGTTTTGGGCTTATTTTATGCGGGAAGATCTTTTGTTTCTATTGATACCAAGTTTTATATGTATATGACTTTTTGATCTCTTTTATGACGTATTTTCTAAAGCAGATTGATAAAATACAGCTATTCTGATAGTGTTTTTTTTTTTTTTTTACAGCGTGTGTCGTGCGATATAATTATTGATATCGTTTTATAGATTGGGTCGTTACGGACATAGCGATACCAAATATGTATAGGATTTGTGTTTTTGATCTGTTTTATGTAATATTTTATTGGGTATAGGGAATTTAATGCATTTTTATTATGGGGGGGGGCTGGGGGGGATCGTGTTTGGTGCACTTTTTTACACTAGTGTACATTACTGTACACGAGTGTAACACTTAGATCACATTATACAATACACTGTACTGCTTTTGCAGTACAGTGTATTGTATCATGTGACCATCCTGCTGACAGGCAGTAGCACAGCCACCCCTGTCAGCAGGATGGCTTATCCATGGTAAGCCCGGGGGCCTTCATTAGGCCCCCGAAGTTACCAGGGAGACGTCGGGGGACTGGACAGCGCCGCGAGACCTCCGATCATGTTAGTGGACCTGCGGCGTCCATTTAACGGGTTAAACTGCCCGGAGCTGAGAATCTTCCACTATGGGCAGTTACAGGAGGGGGGTCAGCTGTCATACTGATAGCTGACCCCCCGCACCGCCACTGGACGGCAATTTATTCCGATGTGTAGGCCGCTAAAAGCATCAGAATAAAGCCCATTAGTGGCCGTCATGAAAAGGCAGCGCACGGTGGTCTCTAAGGGGTTAAGCATGGACTCGGACAGGAAAAATGCTGAAATAGGTCAGAAGATTATAGATACTGACCTAATTCTACCTATGGGAGCGTCTGGAATTCGGGATGCTTCAATACATTAATCCTGATGGTTTCCTGAACATAACAGATTTCTGTCAGGAAATCCTGATGTTTTCCTGAAGCTTCCTGATCAGGATTCCTAACAGTAAAGACTGACATGGATGTGCACAAGTTTTCCACTTCTATCCCTATACTTGCCAGCTTCTCTACTTACATGTTTTCCTAGATAGATCCATAAATACAGTATCAGGTCTTCATGGCCCGAGTCCTGTATGTCAGGTTACATGAGACTTAAAAATTCCTATGGTCTCACCTGTGTTTATAAGGCTGCAGCCTACATTTCAGCTTAAGTGCAGCATATGGTTACAATTCTGCCTTAAAGTGATTCTTAGTCAGTGGCATATTCATTCTCCACTCCGTTAGCAAATATTGCCTAATAATATTTTACTTGCTATCCAGCCAACATATAAAAGGTTATGTGGCTGTGATTAGAAAAAAAAACCTAATTTTTACTGTATATATCAAGGTAAGTGTAAGTGATCTCACTGCAGCATCAGGTAATGCACATGTGCTGAGTACACAGAGATTCACACGGGCAGGACAGTTCTTCATTCGTATCAATGAGAAAGTGTTATCTCTACAACTACAGCCAAGCCAGGTCTGATTTACATTTTTTGGGTCATCAATTTGCAATTGCCATTTTTATGATCTTTAGCTGCTAAGTGCTATAAAAGGTGTATATTACCACTAATCCTGTTAATCTGTACGAGCCTGGGCTCTTAGAAATTATACATCCTGAATTAAACATTTTCATTTGGGAAAAACCCGGATGACCTATTTAACACTGACTAATGCAAAACGTTATGCGAGTAATTCCATTCGAGCTGTAGATCACCTTCCGGTGCATTGTGTTCATTGCGGTGTTTAGCTGCTCCAGGACAGGGGTCCTTAAATAACAGATGAATCTGTAAAAGGATCGGAATTTGTTCAGAATATAAATTAAGACTAATTAAGCTTAAAGTGAAGCTCTCTCCAGAACGTACCCAGCAGAAATCCATTAACAGCAAGGACGCTGGCCTAATTGAATTAATCAGCAGTAGTGGAGATCAATAGGGGGATCGAAGTGTATATATGGCAGTGGTGTCTGCCTCATGATTCCCATGCAGCTTTCAGTTTATCTGGGGTCTCCAGTGTCACGGACATGTATGCATTGATTCAGAAAATCACTAGTGAAATATAGATGTTGATACTCCCCTGCTTCCCTATCTCTATGCAGCCACTCTAAACTCAGGGCTATCAGATCATACGCCTGTCAATTGAATGCACTCAGACTGGTCTCATTTGAAACCCATCAGACCCATATCAATACCTGGAGGGCTGCCCTCTGTTTCCAGATATGTAACCCTTTATTTTTCCCAGGGTGTCAGGACGGGACACGAACAAAAAACGCGTAAATGTGTACCCTCCAAAGTTCCGCATCTCCAGCACACCGGATCCACATCCAGCCAAATAGAATGAAGCTTTGTCGGCAATTTGTGTTATCTGATAAGTATTTTATACCCAGCTTCCTGGTAAGCCATACACATTGACCATTGTGGACTAGGGTGAGAATGTGATCTCTTTGAGCTGTGGACAAGGACAAGCCCAGATCCTCTTCCCATTTCAGAAGAAAGTCAGGGGGCACTAACTCCGGGGGGAGGAAGGGGGGGGGGATTGTAAGTAATAAAGCGTAAGTGCGAGTTTGGGCATTTCTTAGGGGACCTTTTTCTAGGCATAACCCTTCAAAAGGGGTGGGAGAAGAGGCATAGGAGGTCGCCATTGGTAGTGTATACAAGAAATGTCTGACCTGAGTGATTCTCCACATACCCAACGGGACAGGGTGCACGAAATCCCCCAGCCCAGATGCCGAGATCCACCCAGACCCCACGCGAAAGGAGGACAGTCTGAACCTATCTGCCTTCACCCAGGACCTGAAAACCGGATCATCCAGTCCCGAAGGAAAGGAGGGGTTGCCCAGGACCGAGAAACAAGGTGATCTGTGAGGGAGCATATGTAAGCGACTGGCAGAAGCTGCCCACGCTAGGACAGTCGGGCCAATGGTGGGATGTGAATGGAGGGAAGGGACGTTGGACGGGTGCAGCCACATAAGACAAAAAACAGTGACATTTGTACAAGACTGTTCCACCTTAACCCACGGCTTCATATCCGCATGTTTGCACCAGTCTATCACCCTTGTCAGAAGCAATGCCTGATGGTATAGTCTCAAATCCGGTAGGCCTACTCCGCCTTGGGATTTAGGGCTGCAGAGCATTGTGCGTCTGAGACAGGCCGGTTTATTATTTCATACAAACTTAATCTGCATAGATGTCACCGCTTTGAAGAAAGAAACTGGAATTCTGACAGGGATACACTGAAAGAGATGCAGAAATTTGGGTAGGACAGTCATATTACAAATTGTGCATCTCCCGAACCACGAGAAATAGCCCCTGGACCACACTGCGCACTGGGATTGTATCTGGGACAACAAAGGGGGGAAGTTTAAAGAATACAACTTACGTAGATCAGAAGGAAGACGGATGCCCAGGTACCTGATCGCATCTTTAGCCCACCGGAAGTGAAAGGAGCCCTGAAGTCTGGACACCACAGCCTCTGGAAGGCCAACATTTAAGGACCTTTGATTGATTCTGGAACAGCTGCCAGGGACTATCTTGATGACTCTTGGTTTAGGCAGCATGAAAGGGATGACAGGTTTTCTTAAACAGCCACTGTCATTAAAAACACACTTTTCACGTGTCATCAGGCTTGTAAAAGTTATTGATTGAAGTGGGTCTCACTGCTGAGACCTGCTGCAATCAGGAGATATAGCCAGGGAAAGATCACAGCCGCTGTGCGATCCACTCCCTGGCTGCCAGCTAATTCTGACACTTTAGCCTCATAGACTATAATGAGGCTAAACGGTCAGAATTAGCGAGTGTTGCCGGAGAGTGGATCGCACAGATGCTGTGCTTTCTTCCTGGCTATTTGCTGCCAATTCTTTGAGGGGTGGGTACCTCCTGTTGGCTTGCACTCCACCCATGTCCTGTGGGTATTATAAACAGATATTTGTTGGATCCTATCTGCCCAGTTGTAGGCTTATTCTTAGCCCAGTAGAGGCCATTACTAGTTTGAGAATGCTAATGTAGCACCATGGCTCTGATAACACCTTAAATTGCTGACACAGTACAGTCTATTTGATTAAATGGTTTACTAAGATCCTCATATATAGAGAGAGCAGACTTTTATCATGTGTGTGCCAGGGAGAGTATGTACGGTAAGCACTTGCATCTGTAGGTTGCTGTTGCACTTTTTGTTTTTTGCCACAATGAGTCAATGTTTGTGAGTCAAAACGTATTTTGTACTTGGTTTCTCAATAAAGATTTGAAGATTATTCTACTTGGATGCTGTTCAACCGTCCACATTTTGATATTGTGGTCTACCAGCCTGCATCCCCTTCTATTTGCAATTTCTATTGGTGCTGTTGGACTCTCCTCTTTCAAACATTTTAATGACAGGTACGCTTTAGGTGTTCTATCAGTGGCGAAATTTGGTGGGGGCAAAGGGGGCGGTCGCTCCCGGGCCCACTCATGCAGGGGCTCACTGAGGTCTCAGACTGTTAATGCTGTCTGCAAAAGCAATAGCCTTAACACATGTCAGTAGTGACCGGGGCCCCCAAGAAGCCAACAGCACCTGACAATAGCGGGCCCCCTGCTCCTGAGGGGCCCACTGAGCTGTCGGATGCAGAGCCCGGCCAGGGCTGGATCTTCTCCCTGCATCTTCCTGCTTCTTCCTCACACGCTGCTGCTGGCCCCTCCCCCTCACTGTCCTACTGTCCTGGTATGAGGGGGAGGGGAGGGACCAGCACAGCTGGAGGGATCCTCACCGTCTATGGCTGCCAGGGAGAGACTGAAGACGTCCAGCAGCAGCTCTGACAGGGAGTGAGGCTGCCGAGTGCTGGAAGATGTCAGGTACTGAGTGAGGACTGTGAGAGGAGTGACAACACACACACAGACAGACACAACCACCCACCCACACCACTGACCAAATGGTCAGGAGGAGATATACTGTGTATATATATATATATATATATATGTACAGTATATGTGTGTGTCTCCTGCTGCTCACTTGGTCACTGCTGTATATATACGGTATGTGTGTATATATATATGACCAAGTGAGCAGCAGGATATATAAGTGATAAGTGACCGGCAGGATATATATATATATATATATATATATACAGCTCTGACTTGCAACAGCTGGAGGGACTGAGTGTGACATCCTTGCTGTAGTCAGTGTGTAATGGAGGTCACCCAGCTTTCCCAGTGTCCTGTAGTCAGCATAATGGAGGTCACCCAGCTTTCCCAGTATCCTGTCGTCAGTGTCATGGAAGCCACCCAGCATCCTGTATGTCAGTGTGTAATGAAGGACACCCAGCTTTCCAGCATCTTGTACTCAGTAGGATGGAGGTCACCCAGCTTTCCAGCATCTTGTACTCAGTATGTTGGAGGTCACCCAGCTTTCCAGCATCTTGTACTCAGTATGATGGAGGTCACCCAGCTTTCCAGCATCTTGTACTCAGTATGATGGAGGTCACCCAGCTTTCCAGCATCTTGTACTCAGTATGTTGGAGGTCACCCAGCTTTCCAGCATCTTGTACTCAGTATGATGGAGGTCACCCAGCTTTCCAGAATCTTCTATTCAGTATAATGGAGGTCACCCAGCTTTCCCATCATTGTACAATGGAAGTCACACAGCTTTCCCAGTATCCTGTAGTCAGTATGATGGAGGTCACCCAGCTTTCCCAGTGTCCTGTAGTCAGCATAATGGAGGTCACCCAGCTTTCCCAGTATCCTGTCGTCAGTGCCTATGGCTATGGCTGTATCCCAGTTTTCCAGGCGTTCCTCCCGCTGGATCTGCCTGCTGCACGGAGCAGGCAGACAGCGGTAATCATTGCGGGTGGTTCGGGTTCGTACGAACCCCGTCCGAACTCGGTTCGGACCATCCCTAGTCTGTACTAAACAGAGGAGGAGAGGAGTGTACTACACACAGGGGGGCAATACTATAGAGAAGCCTACACCCCAGAGAGGGGGGGCAATACCACAGAGAGGCCTATACTACACAGAGGCTGCATAGAGGGGGCTACACTACAGGGGAGTTTGTATAGAGATGAGGATAATGTTGGAGCGAGGAGCCTAAAATGTCTCTCTAGCAGATCCTGTGGAGACAAGTCATGGTCGGAAAAGTCTTCATGATGGCCAGGGCCAGATAGAGACCAAAGGAAAAGTGAACAACCTTGAATATAAAAAAAAAAATCGCAATTCATGCAGAGAAGCCGCCTTCTGTGAGTGACTGAATGATGTTTTTGTATTTGGTAGAACACCGCTCTATGCCGTAATTCACACACTGCTTTTTCCAAGTAACCCCAATCTTGATGAAAGCCCCCCTTCCTTCCCCAGTGCTGATCTGAGTAAGGTCCGGGGGCCAAAGGCCCCCCACATCCACTCTGATCCCTAGCCTTCCTCCTCATGCAGCACCCACACTCTCTCAGAGGCCATGCTAACTTGTGTCCCTTTATAGAGCTCTTACCATGGTGAACGCTCTCCCTCCCTCTACTGCTTAGCCCTTACCACATTTTCACAAGCGCCCCCAACACATTGGACCCCCTTGCTGTACCTGCACCATCATGTAGTTGCAAATGCAGGTATCTATACACCTTATGCTAAAGTAAGTTAAAGGGTACTCCAGCAATTTTTATTTTTTAAAATTAACTGGTTTCAGAAACTTATATAGATTTGTAAATTACCTCTGTTTAAAAATCTCAAGTCTTCCAGTACTTATCAGATAGATAGATAGATAGATAGATAGATAGATAGATAGATAGGAGATAGATAGATAGATAGATAGATAGATAGATAGATAGATAGATAGATAGGAGATAGATAGATAGATAGATAGATAGATAGATAGATAGATAGATAGATAGATAGGAGATAGATAGATAGGAGATAGATAGATAGATAGATAGATAGATAGATAGATAGGAGATAGATAGATAGGATAGAAGTGGATATCTAGCAGCTCATCACATATCTTGGATTGTACATACATGTATGATCACAACCAACTCACCCCTTTTAATGTCTAAAAGCGTATTACCTATACCACTATTATTTTTAGGCAAAGATAATCTAGTTAAAAGGGTTCTCCAGAATTAAAAGAAAAACAGCATAATTGTTTTCTTCCAAAAACAGCGCCACCCCTGCTCTTAGGTTGTGTGTGGTATCACAACTTGGCTCCATACACTTTAGTCGAATACCACGCACAAACTGAGGACAAGAATGGTGCTGTCTGTGGAAGAAGACAGCTATATTTTTCTAATCTTAAACCCTTCTACTTTTTTGTGGCTCTATATTCCAGATGTAGAAGCCTCTTACACTGCTCTTTATCCTTATTCACTAAAAGAAATGTAGAAGAATATTCCCTTTATTATTCAGAAATCCTTGTCACCTGCTGAGGTTTCTTATGGGTAACAATGTTTGGGGGCCCACTTAGACTCACTCGCCCCCCCCCCCCCCCCTAGGCTGAACCCCTAGCTACGCCCCTGTGTTCTATGCAGCATTTATTTAAATGTCATTAAAGTTAACCTAGCAATATGAAAATGCATGGGCATCTGGTGCCGAAGGTGTGCCCTAACATGGTTCTCCTAAGGCAAAACAGGCAATTAAATTTAGAATCTATGTAACTGCAGTAAATAGGCCAGAATAGCTGGCCACCCAAAAAGACACTGATATAGGGAAATACCTATGACAACTGGAAAAGCTACTACCGCCTGTGTCTGAGGCAGGAGGAACTATTTCTATAAATTCGGCCTGGATACTTCTCCAAACCTTGGTTTATGGCAAAGTAACAGCGAATGGTTGATTTACTGTATGCCAGTATGCCAAATAGCATATAGGAGAATGAATTCATTGAGACATATCAAAAGTTGTCATTGTAGGATGTATTATAGAGATCCACGAGACAAGAGTGGTGCAAAACATTGTAACTTTAGTACTTCACCATACCTGGCTTAGGACATGTCTCCAATGGAGGGGAAAGCACATGTGACATACTTTTAAGACATCAGAAGGATGTTTTTAGTTGTGGTTTCCTATGCCAGGTACCCCATACTAGTCCTGACTTGTCATACAGTGTCATTCATTTTCTAAATGGATGTAAAGAGCCAAGTTTGAAATAACTAGACAACATTTTATGAGTCTGGTGCACATTGTGTCATGTTTTTTACTGTGTTTGAAGGATAGGGTATAATTCTGCACAATTCTACTTGCAGTAAGAGGAAAATAAGATAAAAGAATGGCAAGAATCTTAATGTGTTAGGGAAAGGTAAGACAAGCCAGGCTGGATTATGATCTCTGGCCGTCCAGGGGCTGGAGTTCAATGAAGCACCTGAGCCTTTCATGTGCTCCGATAGGGCACCTGCACACAAAGCCCAGCCAGATCTGACCTAATGATTTCATCTGGAAATGAACATTTCTGAAAATATCTAATTTACAACCACAGGAAATGAGCCAGAATGAGTCTTTATAAACAAGTTTTCAGGTCTCTGATACTATTTATAAGTGGGAGTACACACTCCTGGAAGCTAAGTCGCCTTGTCATTCCCTCAGTGATCTGAATAGGAAAGTAACTTAAAGGGGCTATCCAGAATTAGAAAAAGAACAGATGCTTTCTTTCAAAAACAGCACCACCCCTATCCTCAGGCTTTATGTGGTATTGCAGTTCAGCCCCATTAACTTCAATACAATAGAGCTGTAAAACCACACCCAAACTGAGAACAGTAGAGATACTGTTTTCTGGAAGAAAGCAGCCATGTTTTTCTGAGCCTGAACATCCCCTTTAATGGGAATCTACCCTGATAGCCGAGTATGCCAGAAGAGAGCTGTACTTGGCTCTTTCCATTAAGTTCCACTTGTTAATCTTCCATTAAAGTTTCACTTGGTGTATCTTTTGAGCAGAGACTGGTTCCAAGTGGTATGCCACAAGGGTCTGTTCTGTTTACTATTCTTTTTAATATGTTTGTAAGTGACATAGGAGGAGGTTTGGTAGGTAAAGGTTTGGTCTGTTTGCTGATGACACAAAAGTGAGCAATAGGGTATTAATGATAATGATTTAGCTTTGCTAGATAAGTGGTCCAAACAATGTAACCTGCAGTTCAATGTTTCCAAATGTAAAATAATGCACTTAGGGAGGAGGGATCCTCCATTGGCATATCATATCGTCAGTTCTGTGTTGGAAAAGACTTTAGAAGAGAAGGATTTAGGGGTAGTGATTTTTGACAGCCTTAAAATGAGTCACCAGTGCAACCAGGCAGTGGAAAAAGCAGATTGCATGCTGGGCTGTATAACTAGAGGTATAACCAGTAGGAAGAGGGAAATTGTGATCCTGCTATATAGAGCTCTGGTGAGATCACATCTGGATTACTGTATCCAGTTCTGGAGACCTTACCTAAAAAGGATATTGATAAAGGATATTGTCCAAAGACGGGCTACAAAAAAGGTGGAGGGTGTCAGGCATAAACTAAAGATTTGAATCTGTATAGTCTGGAGGAAAGAATGGAAGAGGGGCATGATCAAAACCTTTAAATATGTTTCAGGACTAAATAAAGTTCAAGAGGGAAGTGTTTTTATAAAAAAAAAAGATTAAAAAACCCCTTTAGAACAAGGGAACACGATCTAAGGTTAGTTGCGGGGAAAGAGCAGAAGCAATGTGAGAAAATATTAGTTTACTGAGAGTAGTAGATGCTTGGAACAAACTTCCAGCAGATGTGGTAGTTAAATGTACAATTACTGAATTTAAACCTGCCTGGGATAAACATCTATCTATGCTAAGATAATAAGAAGGGAAATATTAGACTTTCAGGCTCCTCCATCAATAAATAGCTGACTATAAGGGGGCGTATGATGGTACACCTCAGAGTGATGAGAGGAGACAGAGTGATGTGTATTGTCAAATGTTCCTCCATAGTCATCCATTTACAGGTGGGAAACCGTCCAGCAAAGGGGATGGGAGGATGCTGCAGCGGAGAGTAGTGGCCTCACTGTTATCACTGCTGTTCAATAACAGAAGATAAAAGGTGTCCAGCCCCTTTAATTTGATTTCTGTACTTATTGTTCAGTACAGCTCAAAGCTTGTATTACCACCGTGTGCAGGAGCCCTTATAGTGGTGGTACTGGTAGTATTACCATACTTATTAAACACAGAAGGAGTAATAATAAGTGATAGTAGAATTGGTGTTATTATTAGTTGCTGGTATATTGGTTATTATAATAATTATACAATGATTTATAGGTAGGTACTAGTAGTGGTAGTAAAATTATTACATATGTTATTAGTGTTGGTATAATTGTTATAATAATTAAACTATCAGCTAATTATCAGCAATTACATATTAGTAGTTATATGATTATTATTATTTCAGAATTATGCCTTTTCCATGAACTGGGTAAAAAATAATTGCACACAAGCAGACCCAACACTAACATTGCTGTTATTTCCATTTTCTAACATTGCATGTCCTTTAACCCCTATTACTTAGTAGCACCTTCTGTTCCTTCTACCCTGGCAGACAATGTTAAGTGGTCAAGTCTTCCAGCAATGCAAGCATGTGGAAGCTCTGATTGTAATACAAAGCCCTGTGTGTATTGTCAGAGCGGGGCGCTGATAGAACGGGTCATGTGATCCTTTGTGTGATAAGCGAATGGTGGGTGGCATGCTTCCCTAACATAGCATCTGATCATTTGCCAGAGAGGCATGCTGAGGTGTAATGTGCCACCCACATGGGCAAATTATACTATGCTAGGAAAGCCACTCTCTTCTCTTGTTTTCTGCTTTTCACACATTGCATCTATTCTTTCCCCATAACTACCCTGCTCCCCTCCGCTGCATGGCCTCACACTTCATTTGTATTTGCTCACACATTGCAGTTCCCCTCGTGTTCACAACTCCACTATGTCTCCCATCACACATAGCATCTAACACCACACTCATTTACTCAATTGCCATGCAGTCAAGTTACTGGAATCCCTACCCTAGACCGTACAGTCTGGAACCAAATGCATCACGTGTGGTTTCACTGAAAACAATTTACAGTGCGGTTCAGTACTATGGATTTATAAAAAGAATTTGCTTTTAACTCAGCAGTCTCCAAAGTAAAATGCCTAGGGTATGTGAGAAGAGCAGGAACTGATCATTTCGATGAACTTTTAAAGGTGCCGCAAAAAAGGAAAAAAATATAATTCTCAGTTATAAAGCGAGTTAGTTATATAATTCACAATGTATGTGCAGAAATGTTATTATATCATGAGATATAATAGTAATCATGAGGGGGGGGAGGGCAGGGATTTTTCTGGATTGTCAGTAATCCCTGATGACCTGGAATAGTAGATTGTATTAAACTGCACAGTAAATGTGCTTTAGGCTTAAGGTTTAGTATCCCTTTAATCAGGTATATGAGTGGGCCCCTCACTTTTATTGGTAAGGGGCTCCCTTAAGGTTTTTTTTCCTACAGTAAGATATATGCTTTAGATCCCCAAACAATAATCCTGAGTGCAGTAAAGTTATGGTATGGTTTCCAATCATCCATGCTTCCAGGACTATATTATACATTCCTTTTGAGCTCAGCAGGTCCTTGAATAAATATCCAAACTGAGGAGGGCTTCCGCCATGCTGCTGGGCCTGAATAAATTTGTGCGCTCAACATCAGAAAGTAACCTATTGTTTATAATAACCTAAGTCAAGTTTTTATGTTAAACATACTTTTCAGGAATTTTTGGCATTTGTTTCTATTCCCTTTTACTATATTATAAACCATGCAGTTTTTTATTAAGGCCACTAAGCCTAATAATATAGTGACACTTACTATTCTCTAGAGAAAACTTTCCATAGATAGAATCAGGTCATTCACAACACAGCTCTTAACTAGGGATGGTCCGAACCGAGTTCGGTTCGGGTTCGTACGAGCCCGAACCCTCGGTAATGATTCCCACTGTCTGCCCGCTCCGTGCAGCGGGCGGATCCAGCGGGAGGACCGCCTGGAAAACTGGGATACAGCCATAGTCATAGGCTGTATCCCAGTTTTCCAGGTGTTCCTCTCGCTGTATCCGCCCGCTCCACGGAGCGGGCAGACAGCGGGAATCTGCTGCCGAGCGTTCGGGTTGATACGAACCCGAACCTCGGCAGGTTCGGACCATCCCTACTCTCAACCTTACCCCTCCCTGTATAATACCTCTAAACAAGTCACACAGCATGCCTAGAAAATTCACCCATACAATTGAATAGGGTAATCTCACGTCTGTTTTGCCTATATTATCGAGTTTGCTGTAAACCATTTGTTTACCCACTTAGTGACTGCCAATACACCTTTTCACGGAGGTCACTAAGGGACTTTATTTCAATAAATACGCCTTTTTACGGCGGATGTATCAGAAGGCGCAGGAGAGAGCTGATCTTCCCCTGTAATCTGGCTGTGTAGATTGCCTGTCAGCTCATTGCTGACATAGGCAATACACTGCACTACAGTAGTAGAGCATTGTATTTTATCAGTGATCTGCAGATCACTTTTTATACACTAGTGTACAGTGATGTACACTAGTGTAAAAGTAAAAGAAAAAAAAGTATAAAAAAAAGAATCCCCCCACCCTCACCCAATAATAAAAATAAAGGATGAGCGAATGTCCAGTAGGAACAAAGTGAAGCGCTTTGTTTCTATCTGTATTCCGGTCATCAGGCTGCCGGCTTTGACGTCTGCTTCGCTCCCAGCGGCTCCTCCCCGGGTGCTGGAAAAACAGATGGTTCCAGTCCTGGGAAACTGGGAGAAGTTTCCCAGGACGGGAATCATTTTTTCCTAGCACCCTGAGAGGAGCGGCACAGAATGGAGCAGACTTAAAAGCCGGCAGCCTGATAATAATAATAATAAAACATTTGTTTTTATAGTGCCAACAGATTCTGCAGCGCTTTTTTCTATGCATACAGTACAGAGGTACATAATACACAGTTAAATAATTAGAATAAATAAAAATAACATAAAAATACAAAGTATAAACTAGACCTGCTCATTGGAGCTTACAGACTACAATTTGGTTGACACCAGGCATAAGTGCTTTATTTGTCCATGGTCCAGCCATTGTACATAGTTAGAAATACAGGATGAGCCAGCAACAACGCCAATATCTGATTGCAAGTAAACATATAACGTTCAGGAACCGTCAGAGATAGAGCAAGGGAAACAACAGAAGGGGGAAACAAGTTTAGGGAACGTTATAAGCGAGCCTGAAGAGATGAGTCTTCAGGGCACGCTTGAAACTGTGAATATTGGGAATGAGTCTGATGTCTTTGGGTAAGGCGTTCCAGAGAACTGGTGCAGCACGAGAAAAGTCTTGGAGGCGGGAATGAGAGGTTCTGATTATGGAAGATGTTAAGGTTAGAGCGCAGAGCACGGGAAGGATGATAGGTGGAGATGAGGGACCAGATGTATGGAGGGGCAGAGTTGTGGAGAGCTTTATGGGTGAGGATGAGGAGCTTGAAGTGGATTCTAGATTTAATGGGTAACCAGTGCAGTGACTGGCACAGAGGGGAGACATCGTTATAGCGGCTGGAGAGGAAGATGAGCCTGGCTGCTGCGTTAAGGATAGACTGGAGAGGGGAGAGCTTAGAGAGAGGAAGACCAATTAGTAGGGAGTTACAATAGTCAAGACGGGAATGGATCAGGGCGACAGTCAGAGTCTGAGCGGTGTCAGTGGTGAGAAATGGACGGATTCTGGAGATGTTTTTGATGAGCAGAATGCTGATAGGAATAAAGCATTTCACTTCGTTCCTATTGTAAATTCGTTCACTTCTAATAAAAATGCATTGTATACCCCACATATAATAAAATGTGCAACACTTAAAAATCACTAAACCTATACATTCTTGGTATCTTCACACCTGTAACGGTCCAAGCTATATAACTTTATCACTATTAATCCTCCAAGACGCACACTATAAAATAAATAAAAATAAAACAGCACCAGAATTGCTGTATTTTGTCAATCCGCTTAAGAAAAACATCATAAAACATATATAAAAAAAACATCATAATACATATATATGTAAAACTTGATATCAATAAAAACTTTATAACTTCCCGCAAAAAAAATTTGCCCAACACCAGCTCTGTCAAGTTATGCATCTTGCAATGTGGTGACAGGTTTTTTTTTTTTTTGGAACATAGTTTCTATTGTGCCAAAGTGGCAATAGTTAAAAAAAATACTATACAAATTTGGTATCAATGTAACCGTAGTGACCCAGAGAATACATTTATTATGTCATTTTTTCACCGCACACTGGATAGCTAAGTTTAATATTAAAAAAAATAAAAAATAAATGACATTTCTTCTATTATGCCTCCAAAAAAACAAGACCTCAAATGGCTACGTAGGCAAAAATGAAACAAAGCTGCGACTCTTGGAAGACGGCAATAAAAAAGTATAAAAATGGCTTGGTCATTAAGGCTCAAAATAGGTCGGTCACTAAGGGGGCTAAATGCTGTTTAAAGCAGCTCACGTTGGATGGCTGCTCCATAATAATATCATACAATAACAGAAATAAACCACAAAAAATAGAAACAGATTAGAAACTATCCTATGGAGCTCTACGGTATAGGAAAAACTAGGTGATAAATTCCCTTTGCAAAGGTTTTAATTAGTTAGTCAAGTATAGGTTGGTCAATGTGAGGTTACAAACTACACCTATATTGTTCTCTATAGCTGACTGTAGACATAAGATGTTCGGCAAGCTGTTTTACTCCTAATACCCTCTATCATATGCCTGTATGGTTTGGTTGTATTGATGGAAAACACGAACAGCTACTTTATGGCTTCACTCCCATTCATTTAGGGGAACTAATAATGGATCCAACATGGCCGATCCAGTAAACTAATCAATATGGGCATATGAAACCTCCCCTTTGTTTAGAATTAGGGATGAGCGAACTTTTGTAGTTCGGTTCAGTTCGATCCGGCGAACTTTCGTGAAATTTGGATTTGTACGAACCGAACCTAAAACGAACCTTGCTATAATGGCTGAATAATTGCAGCTACTTAATTAATTAATCCCTTGTATCCCTTGTATCCTGGTCTATCCTGTGTCGCCGTTGTTATTTTTTCCAGATTCGTAACAAACTTTCTCATAGTTCGTAACAAATCTGGTTCGTAACAGTTCGGTTCACTCATCCCTATTTAGAATACTTTGTTGGTGTGGAGTATAACTCTTAGACTGGTTGCCTGGCATCTGCAGCATATCATTGTTTCATTTCTAGGTTTTATTGGATTCTTCTTTTATCCCCCATGTTTAAGTGTCCTAGAAATCTTTTGAACTCCTCAGGAAACAGACTTTGACTCTGTCTTGTAACGCTCTGCTGATTGCTTTGCAGTATGTTGTCCTGTTCCTGGTCTGGGAAGGGGTTAAAGTATGCTGGGCTGGGATCTCCCTCATAAAATAAGGTCTGTGGGATTTAGCTGCTGATCTCTGTGCTCCCATGCCGGGTCTGAAAATATTCCCAGCTCCAGAGCCCAGCAAGGGGCACTTCCATTACCACACATTTTACGAGCTGCTTGTTACCGACAGCAGCTGAGAGAATCACTCAGATGTAGAGGAAGGTCTGGAAGATGCATTAGGGGTTATTAGAGGAGAAGAAAGGGAGACATGGGCTCATTAACTCACTCACAAAGAAGCAGCACATGTGAGAAGGAGACTCGTGAGCTCTTAAAATTATGACTAAGAAGACAGATTATGTGAAGAAGAGACCCCCACCAAAACAATAGTGCCTTCTTAGCATGTCCATGCTTCTGGTGTTGTCATGTGGCCGCCTGTATTGCTCACGTCAGTTTTTGGTTCCATTGGCAGGATGACGGACAAGGTGCCACTATGTGTAATTATTTCATAATTTCCAGTTATATAGCACAAGCATAATCATAATAGCATATTCTCTCACTTTTACTTTGTTCCTAGCAGGTTGAAAAAAAATTCTTACCTTGCCTTGAAATGCAGTCTATGGATAGTCTCATGGGAAGCTAGCTGACCTGCAAGCATGTTTATGAAATTTCAAAGGAAAGGAGAGTCCCCGGTGTAAACCGCCATGAACAGGAGGGGGGGGGGGGGGGGGGGGAGCATTTACACTATGTGGTAGCGCTGCCCTTGCTGAGGTTTGACCCAACAGTCCCAATGCTGCAGGAATCAGGCTGTAGAAAAAGAAATTAGAAAGATTTAAGCAGACTAGGTCTCGTCTCAACATAAAGAAAAACATCTATAGAATAAAGCTATAGGTATGGATTCAACAAGATCACCGTTCAGTCTGACACCTATTTCTTTTTTTGTTTGTAATAAGACCAAACCACAGTAGGGAGTGAACCCTCAGGTAAGGGGTTCAGGCAAGACCACCAAGCATGTGTAATGGCCTACAGAGAAAGACTTGTTGAAACTCAAGTAACTTTACTTCCTTAAAGGCAACTGGCTTGCTGGCTCTGTTCTGTTGAATGTACTTTCGATTGTCGTAGGAGTACGGCACACAAGCGCCTTCTCAGAAGAAAAGGACTGCCCATCCTTGCAGAAGAGACACCCACTGTAAGCTGACATCATGGCACAAAATGGCAGCACTGAAACACAGGCAGGCCATGATGCAAGCATTTGTACAAAAACTCAAATATTTGTGGAGCTCAGAACACTACATAAAGTGAGATAACAAGACATAGGTGGACATATATTAAGTCTGCCGTTCTTTGCGCCGGGCTTAAAAATGCCCCCACAATGCTGATGCTCCGCGGATATATGTTAAGGCGCAATGTTTCTACATAAATCCCATGTGCACCAGTGTGCGCACGTAGGGAAACCTACGCCAGCTCAGACCTGGCATAAGTTTCCTTATCATTTTTCAGTTTGAAAAATTTTAAATTTAGCGGACCCAGCAGTTGTGGCCGTGGTTGCAGTTCTTTCTACACGCTGACAGTTTAGTCTCCAATCTCTGTGTACTCTTAGCAGTATGATGAAAGGACCTCCTCACCCGTTCTAATCTCAGTCTCTTCCCTTACATCTGGGGTACACATAGGCAACGCCTCCCACATTTATGTCACTACAGGTTTCCCCAATGTAAACCCTGAACTAACCACCAGCAACATACAGTAGTGTGAGACACAACCCTCCCACCCCTATACACAAACATAACATAGCTTATTAGAAATGACTCCTAAGAGCCATTATGATATAAATTTCACTCCATAAGAAGATAGCAACACACACTATTGTTAAATCTACCATATGTTTTTTAAAAAAATAATACTATATACTGTATATACTGTGGCCAAAATTCCAACAAATTTTCGGTAGAAATGAGAGGCATAAATGGTACATGTCAAATCAAACTATATACATAAAATCACATCCTACATGCTAATGGACTGAAAAGTATATAGATAAGACCTAGATCTAGTGATCTGCACTTTGTGAAACCCCATGTGGCCACTTAGACTATAGTAACGGGCTACAATTTAGCGTGATCTCTGAATCAAATGCTTCCAATGCAATAATAGGCTCTGTGCCATCAATAACACTTCATAACAAAATGCACCAAAAATTTGTCCAGAGATATTGGGATTAGACTTGAATTTTTGTGATTTTTCTCTCCAAAACTAAGAATAGACCCCAAAGAAAGGTAGAAGACTTTAGACCATCACCATTTCTACTGACAGTTCTGCTGAGTTCAGGAATTCCATCAGTGACGTGGGTGATAAAGTTCCTGTTGTGCATCCTACAACAAATTCCATGGCTTCCATGGTTCAGTGCAGGAGCAACACCCCCACCCTTAGTGATATATGGCTGTTCCTGCACAATGATAACATTCTGATCTATTAGCAGACTCAGGTCAGGATTAAACGTGGCCTCTAAGTATGGTACCATTATTAGACCTACTCTTTTGACCTCCAGTCCCAGGACTGTCGCCTCACATGACAATTTTAACTGTGTGACCATATAGGTATAAGAATAGAAATCACATAGAGTGTGTGTGGGTGTAAAAAGGGGGGGTCATGTGTTTACAATTAACTTAATAAGTGTTTTTTCCAAGACAAAGGTTTGAAGAGCTCAATGTAAATGTAGACTCTTCCTTTCTATGTCAGGCATGTTTCACAGGACTAAGGGCTGTATTACATGGTCCGATCAACAATGTAAGGCTGCGTTCACACTACGTATATTTCAGTCAGTATATGTATATTTCAGTCAGTATTGTAACCAAAACCAGGAGTGGATTAAAAACACAGAAAGGATCTGTTCACATAATGTTGAAATTGAGTGGATGGCCGCCATTTAATGGCAAATATTTGCTGTTATTTTAGAACAACGGCTGTTATATTGAAATAATGGCAGTTATTTACTGTTATATGGCGGCCATCCACTCAATTTCAACATTGTGTGAACAGATCCTTTCTGTGTTTTAAGCCACTCCTGGTTTTGGTTGCAATACTGACTGAAATATATGTAGTGTGAGCGCAGCCTAAAAGAGCACCAATCTGGTAGATAGTCGTTCATTTACAGAGCCTATTACACGACTTGACCATACATCGATATAAACAACTGTGCATCGATATAACACGTTGATTTTGGTCAGCACCAAAAGACACAGAGTCTTAATTACATGGAGACATAATCTGCTGCATCGGCCTAAATTCAGCAGATTATTACTCTGTAAAATAAGGCCCTTCCGGGGTCGTGTGAGCTCCTTCCTTTTCCTCGAGGATCATTTTTTACTTTCATAAAAAAAGCAACTTTTGACGCGTCATAGAGATATCAATACTTTAGATCTCTCAGCTCTGGTGTTCAGACCCAACTGATTGCTAAAACAAGTAGGGAGAAGTGCTTAGATAAGTCCTTTTCTCCCCATCACCCTCTCAGCAGGAGATGGGTTCCATAGATTTACTATAAAATCTAGTACTCAGCTGAGCTCTTCTTCACACATTCTAGTTTTTGTTGGAGATCTAGAAACAGTGCATGATACAGTGCTAGGTCCAGTCCCCATTACTCCCCAGTGTGACTAGTGCATCCCTGCGGATGGGCCAGAAGTCACTTTTCTAATGCAAGTCTATGAGCATGTCCTTGCCTGTCCCCACAATAACTGTCTGCTGGAGGAGCACATAAGAGCATGTCTTGGCTGAGTAGGATGAGTAGTCTCTGTGGCCAGTGGCTATGTAGCTTGTTTTGTATTAGGGAAAGAAAACATTTTTTAGGTTTGCCTACATGTTCCCATGTGCAGATTCTGCACACGGGCCTGCAGTGCATGAGAATAGAACATATTTTGCTAATCAGTGTTACAGCTAGTTATGTACGGTATATAGGGACTTTACAAAAGGAATAAAAAAACCTGTAATGGTAGAGGAATGCTAAAGCGGAGCATTCAATGAATTTAATTTCAGAGACAGTTTTATGTCTCTGGCACGTTCCAGTAAGTTTAATTCTGCGTTTCCTGGAATGTTGACTGACTGTTCTGTGCACCCTCCAGGGGTCACACGCTTTTTCTGGTTGTGGGTGACAGTCTGTGTGCGGAAATGAGATTCAGCATTGAGCCCCAGGTCCTGGAAGAGGAAAACAGATTGGAAAAAACTGCGAAACCCGCGAGCTGTGGGGAGTGAAGTGTGAAGGTGTAGTGTAAAGAAGTAGCAGCATTCTGGGTTTTATTTTGCAGAAAACATACAGAACTAGGACTTAACTTACTTAGGAATTCATTTATGTGCTTGTTGTGGAAATATTAATGGTTCCTGAAAAGCGCTGAGATACAGGCGCGAGTTTACTTTGACAAGTCATTATACGAAAGGCGCATTTATCTACTCTTAAATGGGGACTTGCAATAAATGCGTAATTTCCCCGCGCAGGTTTATATAGTCTACTCACTGCATATTACAGTCATTTCTTTCAGCGGTTTATTATAACTATACCTCTTAAAGAGGGGGGTGTATTGCACTGCTACACGGCAACCTGGACAGAGGAAAATTGATGCCAGAACTCATCCTATTGTAGTGAATGGGTTTATTCCTGGTATCCAATGTGTCAGTGCTGGATTGATCCAGATACTGGATAGAAGAATTTGTCTTGCAAGGTTTTTATATCCAGCTCTGAACTTTTCGCTACAAAAAGTGTGAAAAGCTTGGAAAACAATTTACTCATTTTGCTTCAGTCATGACATCAGGCACGGTAAGTTTTTTAATTAAAAAAACATGTCTGATGTCTGGATATATGTGAACCCAACCTCAGCCTCAGGAGAGGGGCGGCATCAGGCAAGTGATAGTGACGTTGATGGCCGTCTTGATGTGCGCCACCTGGTAGCATTGCTCTGGGCGGCAGTCCAGCAGCAGGAGGTTGCTCCCAGCGTATTCCAAACACTCCTGCAGCCACCAGACTATCTTACTGGGGGACAACGCCCCCATGCCAGACACCACACACCAAGATACCTGGGATCCCCTCCTCAAGGAAAAGCCGGGGCCACTACCTTGGAGAGCCGGGGGAGACGTCCATGGGCACAGGTTTCCTCCGTCTCTTTCCCACCAGAGACGTGAATCAGCTGTCTTCAGTCACTGCAGTGGGCTGGGTTAGTAGCAGTTAGTTAAGGCCAGTTACAGCCAATAGTCGTCTTGTGTAATAGAAGGCCCTGATCAGCCAAAATGAACGATGTCAGCTGATCGTTGCAGTCATATGTCTTTCAACATGTTCAAAGACAAATGACTAATATAGCAAAAAAGAGCGGTGGCAGCAGATCGCTGCTATCTGCTATGGGCTGCCCGGCCGATCTAGCGATCACCCGGGCTGCCCCACCGCAGCTCCCCACGTCCCCCCCCCCTGTACTCACCCGCTCGCTGCCGCCGCATGCAATAGTGGTGGCAGCAAGCAGGGAACAAGGAGTAAACAGTGCTCATTTGCTCCTCTGGGTTGCCCTGTGTAATAGGGGTTTATGTTAGTGCTTACAATCAAGGCTACAACAGAGTGGGAGGACACATGATACATTTCTCGGGAGGGAGAAGGGAAAGAGGAATGAGTAAGATGGAGAAGACTCTATCTAACAGCTTTGTAGCGTTGAGAGGGGGTAAGTCACCTGGAAAAGCTTAAAAACAATGCAGAGTAGTACTTGTCTAGTACTATTAAATGATGCAAAGAAGTTTTTCAGTGAAATACCACTTTACCATTTGCCCGACAGCCATACAAGCAGAATAGAGATGATCGAACATCGGAAAATCTTAGGTTTTATAGAACTCGAACCTTGTTGAACCTTCCGCATTTGATTCTCGATGCCTTCCTGGTCTGTGGGGAAGGAGGAGACAGCCCGGGTACCGCCTGGAATTCTGGAATAAAGCCTATTACCTAGGCTAAGTCCCAGAATTCCAGGCAGTACCCGGGCTGTCTCCTCTTTCCCCATGGACCGTGTATGCATCGGGAATCAAATGCGAGAGGTTCAACAAGGTTCGTGTTCTATAGGACCTAAGATTTTCCGCTGTTCGATCATCTCTAAAGCAGAATAGTAAATATAAAAAAATTCATCAAGCAACTGTACGTGTGACTTTTGGTGAATATTAGAAGGCTACAAATGTACTTGCCAACATTAGCAGAGCAGTACATACACTGCAGAATTCACCCATTGACTCTACAAGACCTCTCAAGGTGTCCAGAGGTATTAGCAGCAGATAATTTCTACTTCATAGGTTAGACTTCTTTTTCCAGCACATCAATCAGATGCTTCATTGGATTGAGATCTGCAGAACTTAAAATCTTTAGCATGCTTATCAAACCATTCCTGGATCATTTTTGCAGTATGGCATGGACTTTTATCCTCCTGAAAGAGACTACCATTTACTTGATACTTTGTCATCAGCAAAGTTTGGGTTGGTGGAATGTATCAAAGTAACATCCACATGGATATTAGGTCCCAGGACTGGCCAGCAGAACATTGGCCTGAGGATCACACTGCCTGCACTGGCTTGCCTCCTCTAGTTTTCTACCTCTCCATAGTGCATCCTGGTGCCATCTGTAACCCAGGTAATTGACACACAATGATCAGTGGAAATGTGTAATCAAACTGGTTGCTGGTGAACTCTTCCCTGACAGCACCAATGAAAAAATGGTAATTTTTAAGATGTGTATCCATAGCAACCAGTCTGTCCCATATGACATTTGTTCAGCCCTGTGCGACTAACAATGAAGGGTAGAAGCAGCCAGGCAGCTGTCACACCATGTTATTCATCATCTTGTGCTGTGTTATTAATCACATTTGAGAATACACTATTTTGAAACCTTATACTTTAGTTGACCATTTGGGTAGGCCCATGTGCACTCCAAACATTTACATTTGTAAAGTGCTACACATATGTTGGCACTCTCTAAGTAAACATTATTATTTAGTATACTTCTCTATAATCTTTCCATACATAACATAACAGAAAATAACATTAATAATTATGTTAAAGTATAGAACTTTCTACAATTACAGATAACCCTTTCCCTTCATTCACATCTTCTCCACTACGTAGATTGAACTTGACGGATATATGCAGGGGTGTAACTACCACTGTAGTAGCCATAGCGGCTGCTATGGGGCCCACCGCATCAGGGGGCCCTGTGGTCTGCTCCTGCAATACACTGGGCCCCCTGAGCTGTCATTATGTAATTTACCATGTATAAAACAGAATTCTTTGTCCATTTGGAGTATTCAAGATCCATCTCTCCTTTGATATCTATTTCATCACCACATATGATTGCTTTCAGGGGTAATATACCTTAAGAAAACAATTGGGAAGTAATTTTTGTTTCCCTTCAGCAAGGATGATTGTGATGAGATCCTGACTTCTCGAACATTTACTTTATAATCCTATAACTCTCTCCCTCTAACCACCAGATCGCTGTAGACGAGATAATTCTGACATTCAAACAGACACATCAGCCATGGAATTCATTTCTCAATAAAAGAAAAGAATGGTTCCAGATGTGTGAGGGATGAGGGGGAGCAATCAGATACCTTCCATTTATTAAAACAGATAAAAGCCCCAGCTGGATGGGGAGGGGGGGGTCTAATCTATGTGCCTCATATCTCCAGGAAACGGAGATGGCTGATGTAAGGAGCTGTATCCCGACTTCACGTAGAACATGAAAGAGGAGGGAAGAAAGGAGGTTAGGACCTGTATGGGGTATTGAGAAGGATAAAGGAATGCCAGTGATTTAGAAAACAAGAACTTACTAAATTAAAAACAATACACAGCGGGGGGCGAGTGATATAAAGGTTTTGTTACACTGTAGTATCTTTGGCTAAAAATAGCTTTATGTATTATGCTACTACCTCTTTGAGGTCAGGCATTCCTTATAGCTTCTTCTGCATATTTATAATGTTATTACATTACATTACATTACAGAGGAATGAGCACGTAAAGCGTACTTGGCAGCCTGTTATCTCTTTGTCTCTATTAGAAATCCCAGTATGTTTTGATGGCATGGTTAGGAAATCTTTACATTTAATTAGAAAAATTGAAGATAAGCAGAAAGATTTATTAACAACTGGACCCCAAATGTCAATCTGCATAGCTAAAAGATACAAGAATCTCTAAGGTATAAAGGGGTGCACCACTTGTAAACCTGGAAATACATTGTATATACATAGAAACATAAAAGATTGTTGGCTGAAAAAGACCACTTAGTCCATCTAGTCTGCCCTTTTAGTATTTCCCTTCTTAGGATAGATATATGTTTATCCCAGACAGGTTAACATTCTGTTATTGTAGATTTACTAACCATGTCTGCTGGAAGTTTGTTCCAAGCATATACTACTCTTTAAGTAAAGTAATATTTTCTTAGGTTGCTTATGATCTTTCCCCCAACTAACCTCTTACTGTGTCCTCTTGATCTTGAGTTCAGTTTTTTACCAAAAAACACTTGCCTCCTGAACCTTATTTAGTCCTTTAACATATTTAAAGAGGATGTACCATCAGGTACATCCTCTTTAATATGACCCACAAATAGAACTGCGCCGTCATGGGGAAGCCGTTGCCCTGGTCCGTTTTTTGAACCGCGGCCGGTTCCTGTGTACGGCGCCATTCTATCCACAGGTACCAGGCTGGGGCTGAAGCACCGTGCCCTCACATATAGTAATAAAGCCCCATGCTGTGCCCCCATATAGAAATAATGTCCAGTGCTGTGCCCCCATATAGTAATAATGCACCTGCTGTATCCACCAGTTATAAAGTTTCCCCCTCTGCCTGCAATTAACCTGATCGCTCTACACACAAACTACCCCACCTGACCCCCCCCCACACACACTCCCCCACCTGACCCACATCCCCACCTGACCCACATCCCCACACACATACACTCCCCCACCTGACCCCCATCCCCACACACTCCCCCACCTGACCCCCATCCCCACACACACTCCCCCACCTGACCTCACACACACTATCCCAGCCGACCACCATCCCCCCGCAGTAACCTTAGACCCCCCGAGGGTTACAATACTTGCCCCCGTGCAGCAGTCTGAGGTGGAGGAGCACAGCGGGGAAGAAGCTTGACGCCGCTACGGCCGGCTGTGGTGCACTAGTGGACGCAGGGTGAAGTCACTGGAGCACAGGAGAGAGCTGTAGCAGGAGCGTGCGGCTGTCCACTGTGGCCCTCCATCTAATAAAGAGCGGGGTGACGTCACTGGAGTGGTGTCCAGGCATATGTTGGGCATTAAGTGGTGCAGACAAGGTTAGGCTGATCCTGCTCCCGCGGCCCACCAACGCCAAAGTAACAGCAGCCTGGGGCATCTAACAGTGATCTATCAGAGGCCCCGGCTGCTGTTGTTTCATGCCTAGCCACGCTACTGGATCTCGGGCTGAGTGGGTGGCTGGAGGCATTGAGCGGGGCCTCCCTGTCAGCTAAGCAGCTGCGCGCCACACAGCTTAAAGGGAATGTTGACGATGTCAGCATTATTTTAGAATTAGCAGTTAGAAATCATTAGAGACCTTGGTTATGGAGGTTACTGTAGAGTTTAGAGTATGGAACCCAGACCCAGCCACGGCGGGGTGGGGGTGATAGAGATCTGCAACATTGGGTGAACACGGTGTTCCTGCAGCCAGAGGCGGCCATCATCTCAGGAGTTCTGCCGCAATCAGTCGATGGCCCCGCATGGCAGGCTTGGCTGGCGATGTCATGTCTCCAGAGGAGTTTATCTGACAGAATCTCCACGAGTGCGTCAGGGTGGCACAAGAGCTCTGAGTGCTGGAGCCCCGGCTGCAATGGCCCTGCTTCCAGCACGGCTCCAGTTACTTCTATGCGCCACAGCAGCTTAATGCGTTCTAGGGGTCCCCTTATGAGTCATGGGCCTCCGGGTAGCCGCTTACGCTGCCCAATAAGAAAGAGGGCTCTGGTTGTAGCCATGTTTCTGTGAAATCCAAAAGGTTGAGAGATTTAGTGACGAACGGGTCATGAATCTCAATGAGTTTGTTACATAAATATTGAGAGTTCAGGAGAGCAAGGTAAAGGAGAAAGGAGGGACAGGAGAAGTCATGCAATGAATGCTAACTAAATTTTGAATGTTTCTATGGAAGGCAGGTAAAGATGAGATGTTATTGGTGGATATATGCCCAGCAGCCAAGAACTAAAGGATGAGAAGGGAAAACAGATGGTTTAGAATATCTCTCTATCTATCTATCTATCTATCTATCTATCTATCTATCTATCTAATGTCCACAATAGAGCGCACTCCCAGTTTCAGTGCTGGAGTGCCTAGCAACAGAGATTGGATTAAATCTCCAACTAAATAAATCCAAGAATTTTGTGCCACGTCTGTATAGTAAAAAAAGTTGTGGTATTTATTGGTACATCAAAAAGCAAGTACAACGTTTCAGTCTCATCTCGAGACCTTTCTCAAGGCTTGAGAAAGGTCTCGAGATGAGACTGAAACGTTGCACTTGCTTTTTCATGTACCAATAAATACCACAACTTTTTTCACTATACGGATGTGCCGCAAAATTGTTGGATTTATCTATCTATCTATCTTCTCCAAGTCAACATTTTATTGGTTTTTCAACAACATAAAATCCAACAGTCTGCACTTCTCCTATCTATTATCTATCTATCCTCCATGATTCCACCATCTCTATTACATCTTCATGTGGTCTGTTACCCAGCTTCCCCGGACCCTGAAAGGTAAATCTGCCTAACTAGATGGATTTAGAATTTTGCAGTTTTATCATAATATGGTAGATTTGTTAATTACAGCTTCCCAGAGATTTTTAACCAGCTTTTCCTGGATAATCTGTCTAGTTCTTAAATGAGAACTGGGGACCTAGACATATATGGGAAAGATGGGTAACAATCCCTGTGGAGCTGGAATTAAAGATAAAGGATGTGACCATTTATGCCTTCTTGGTAGATGCTCTTTTTATATAATCATTACGTAAGCTAGACGCATTGTGGCCCGTCCAGAACCTCTTTGATATAGAATCTGGATGGGCTGCAATACATCCCCCTTGTATAATTTATAGGTGCTGCTGAGTATGTTGGCGCTATAAAAGCAACAGGAAATAAATACAAATATGTCATACTGAACCGTTTCTGACCTTTAAACAAAATGTACTATGAAACAAATCACATAGCATATTTGTGAGCTGTTCGTGTACACTCTCTGCTAGTCAGAATTGTTGGAAATGTATATGAGATAGTAGAAAAATGTTGGTGCTTCTCCTCTATAATCTTGCTGTGTGTCACTTTCTAGGCTGCCCTTCCGCTGACACATTTTATTCGTGAACCTCAATATGTCAGAGAAATGAACCTTTTATCAGTATTTTGTATACTTATTACCAGGGTTCAGTATAGTTCTTTTTTATCCCTATTATACATAGCAGAAATTGGCAATAGATGTGGCATCCAGATCTGAAGAAGGTCAGAGCGTTACGTTCTGGGCAGTTTGACAGGCTACTGATTGGATCAGCATTTCCAGACGGGAACGCTCAGGCCTAGTGGCTCACAAAATGTCGTGGATTCACGTTATAGCATATCTACTACTGTTATCAGGCTAAAACCCAGGTTCAGCAGTTCTAGATTACAGCAGAAATCTCTGTATTACTTTAAAGGTAAATTCATGATTTCTAAAAGGCCGAGACATTTCCATTGTGTCTGTCGCTGTACGAGAATGTACATGTGAGCGTCTTTCCCAGGCCGACATCCATCATAGACAGATTGTGGACAGATGCTGAAGAGAGGAAAACTGCAGCCAATGTACTTCAATCTATTTTTAATTACTACACACATGGATGTTCTTCAGTGTCCAAGATCTGTATCTTCTGCAGCCTGCATAAGTGCAAAGCTCGGCTGTTTCCTTGGGTTCATTTTCATCATTTTTACTGCTTAGTCAATGTGACCAGAAGGGACACAAAAGAAATATATATTATACATATAAAGAAAACCTCCAGTAACACTTGATCACAGTTACATAAAAAATTCCATTAATCTGGCATTTAATGTGGAAAGTCTATGTTACTTGTCTTAGGCTTCACACTACGTAAAAAACACGACCGTATTTCATAACGTATTTGCGCAAACGGACGTTATTTGCTAAATTACGTCCGTTTGTGCAAATACGCCATTGCTATGAAATACAGCCGTGTTTTTTACGTAGTGTGAACATAGCCTTATAATGTGAACTTTCACAAAATCCGAAGACTGAGAAAAGAGAAGTGTTAAGGAAATTCCTCCACAGTCTGACCACATTCTTCTATGTGCAGCTGTAGATCATGAAACAGTCAGGTGCCATATGTACAGTCAATACCAGTGGCATTGAGTAGAGCATGCTGGGACTTTTTTTTGTCAGATTCAGAAAAACCTACAGTAAAATCACATATAAAGGAAGAAATAAATTAAAGGGGTTTCCACAACTTTTATATTAAAGAGGTATTCCCATCTCAACTAAAATAGTTAGGCTAAGTTCACACATGAAGTATTTTTAGCATTAAAGGGATATTCCACTCAAACATAACTTTTGATATGTTGCTGCCTGTGGTTAGACTAGCAATTTATTCCATACTTGTTATTATCTATTCAGTCTCCTTCTCCTAGTTCTGCACTGCTGCTTTCTGCTGAAAACACAAAAATCTGTGTGAGTCTTTCTCTCTTCTGAGACAGCTGATGTAAACAAGTCCCTGGCAGGCTTTATCTGCAACATTGTATCTTCTTTGTAATGCTGGGAGGGTTATTCTGAGGTCAAGTTGCTGATGGACTTGCTGTGATTAATCCTTCCAACATTACAAAGAAGCTACAATGTTGCAGATAAGTCAGGGACTTGTTACATCAGTCCTTTCAGAAGGGAGGGGGAGGAGAAGGAGACAGAGAGAAAGGCTCACTCACAGATTTTTGTGTTTTCAGCAGAAAGCAGCAGCTGAGAACTGGGGGAAGGAGACTGAATAGATAATAACAAGTATGGAAGGAATTGTAAGTCTCACCACGGGCAGCAACATTAGAGTGGAATACTGTTGCAGGAAATTGCGTAGTTGTGGTACAATGGCGTTATTTTTGTAGCAATTCTGTCAAAATCGTGCCAAAATAGCGATATTTTACTACAATTGCACAATTCGTAGCAAAATAGCAAAAATGCATAATAAATGCTAAAAAGATACTCCATCTGTGAACATAGCCTTAAACTTGTAAATAGGTAAAAAGTGGAAGTCCACAGCTCCAAGTAAAATGTAAAGTCTTTATTTAGAAATCCTCTTAAAATCCAAACATAACAATAAAAAACACGCCGACGCGTTTCAGGACACTGGTCCCTTAATCATGGCAAATTTATACTGAATATTACAAGCTTTTATAAGAGGATATGACCAGTATGTTACAAGGGATACGCCCCCCAAAAGGGAGGAGAAAAACATCACATGATGCTAACAGGTGTGTGCTAATAGTTGAATTAAACATATTTATACAACTTATATACAATATAAATATATACAAGAGTAAATTACAAATGCCCAAAAAAAAAAAAAAAAAAAAAAAAAAAATTTTACAAATGCAAAAAAAAAAGTGGTCTAATAAATGAAGGAGAGATCATTTCTGTAATTAAGACCCTGGGGAATGCGTGTACATAACCGCAAAATCCAAAACGCCTCTCGCTTTCTCAGTGTGTGAACAAGGTCACCACCTCTCAAGGGTGGACGGACTTGCTCGATAGCACACATGGACAGACTACTGCACACGCCCCCATGCACTTCAGCAAAATGCTTGGACAAACCAGACATAGACTTGCTGGATGTGCGAGTACGTACAGAAACCGCATCAGAAAGATGTTCAGCAAATCTGGTTTTTAGCTTACGTTTTGTGGAACCCACATATTGCAAACGACATTGTCTACATGTTAAACTTGTAAAGCTCGTCAGAGGTCGTCGAGCAGAGCGGTGGTCAGAAAACTAGACAATGAGCTGACAACACTGGAAAAAAACAGCAGCCTATTGAGAGAAGAAGGCAATCTGAATCTGGAACCCTCACAATAATAATAATAATAATAATAATAATAATAATAATAATAAGTTAACTTGTCACAGAGACATGTCAAAATTTTTTGTTGGGTCTGAATGTTCAGAACACAATTTATCACGAGAAAGAGTGAGATGGCCTGACTTATATTATCTGTCTTTCTTGGTCACATGACTGATTGAAGATAATGTGCTAAGCTCTTTTCTCTTGTCTTTTTCTCCTGCTCAGTCTGAATTGACCTCTCTGGGACCTTAAAGGAGAAGTCCGGCCAAAATTAATTTTTGATATGTTGTTACTTATGAAAAGTTATACAAATTTCTAATGTACATTAATTATGGGAAATGCACATATAGAGCTATTTCCCTTAATTTAGTAGATCAGGAAGTGTTAGAAATATCTCTGAAGAAGTGACGTCACGACCCAGGGTGTAATTCCTATGGAGTGTCCAGCAGGGGGCGCTCTCTATATAGAAGTCTATGGGACTTTATTGTTTCTATGGGTTTCTATGTAATGTAATGTAATGTAATGTAGTGTACAGTGCTTTATTGAATGAATACATCTATGGAATACTTTGGGGAGCAAGTGTCCTTGCTCCCCAAAGTATTGCATAAATGTATTCATTCAATACATTCAATACACAGTAAGCCCGCCGATCCGCCGCATTTCCGCCGAATTTCCGCCGATCCGCCACACGCTGATCCGCCGCATTCCCGCCGATCCGGACCATATACATTGAACTACAGCTCCCATCATCTGCTTATAGTATGAACAGGTGATGGGAGCTGTAGTTGGGTAAGGGATATCACATGCCGCCGGGCGCAGGGGGGAGCCGCTCAGTACACAGGAGCGCTCCCCCCTCCTCCTCCTCCTTCCGTGATAACGTCCGCCTATACCAATGCTGAGTCCCTGCCTGGCCGCCGCTCTCCGCTCTCCCCTCCATACATACCGGCTCCCGATGCATCCTGGTGTCCGCGCTGATGCCGGGAGCCGGTATATGTGAGCGGAGAGCGGCGGCCAGGCAGGGAGTCAGCATTGGTATAGGCGGAAGTTATCACGGAGGGGGGAGCGCTCCTGTGTACTGAGCGGCTCCCCCCTGCGCCCGGCGGCATGTCATATCCATTACCTGTTCATACTAGAAGCAGATGATGGGAGCTGTAGTTCAATGTATATGGTCCGGATCGGCGGGAATGCGGCGGATCAGCGTGTGGCGGATCGGCGGGAATGCGGCGGAAATTCGGCGGAAATGCGGCGGATCGGCGGGCTTACTGTGTATTGAATGTATTGAATGAATACATTTATGCAATACTTTGGGGAGCAAGGACACTTGCTCCCCAAAGTATTCCATAGATGTATTCATTCAATAAAGCACTGTACACTACATTACATTACATTACATTACATAGAAACCCATAGAAACAATAAAGTCCCATAGACTTCTATATAGAGAGCGCCCCCTGCTGGACACTCCATAGGAATTACACCCTGGGTCGTGACGTCACTTCTTCAGAGATATTTCTAACACTTCCTGATCTACTAAATTAAGGGAAATAGCTCTATATGTGCATTTCCCATAATTAATGTACATTAGAAATTTGTATAACTTTTCATAAGTAACAACATATCAAAAATTAATTTTGGCCGGACTTCTCCTTTAAGGGATTGCAGCACAAATGTCTAACATTAACAGGACAAACTGCAGTACCAGAAACAGTCACTATCAAATGTGCGGAGCTGGTGTATGTATGGTGCCTAGTAGAAAAAGAGACAGCGTGCCACAGCTCCTTCAATCAGCTGACATGCAAGGTTGCTGGGATTTGGTCAACCACTTAGTTGGATATTGAAGGCCAATCCTAAGGAAAACCCATTGATATGAAACAAACAAAACAACACCTTTAAGGCAAGAGAATCATAGCTAAGTCGTAATGCAAAGAGTACCAGAGAAAGTTGTACCAAGTTTATTCAGATGTGCACGGGGTAGTGCGGCAATTTTCTTTTTCTGCCTAATCAACACAAATTGCAAAGTTATATAACTTTGTAATGTGTGTTGATAAGCGGTCTGGCTCCGTTCCCCCCCTTGCTCAGTCCTGATTGGCTGAGCTTGCTGGAAGCCATGTGATGCACTCCAGCCAATGAAAAGGCTGCCAGTGTGCATGCGCACCAGCAGCCTTTTCTCTTCCATTCATTGCACCCCGACCCGGAAGTGAAGACCACGGCCAAAGATGGTGTGAAATTCGAACGGCGATCGTCACCTGAGGGATGCTCCTTTAATAACTCTAGCATTCATGCGCCATACATACACACGTCTACGCCAGCTATAATAACACTTTGTACATTCAACCTTATGTTACTTTTGCTTCATGTATAAAGCCAATGACTTCATTTCTATATTATTTTTTAAGAAGAGACCGATGGGGTTTAAACAGAGCAATTTTCTAAATTTGTTTTTCATTAATGCATAGCGCTCATAAAAGTACTGAATTATGTTGCATAGCAGAGTTGTGTAGCAGATCCAGGCATGGAGACAGGTGTACAATCTATATTTTATTATACACTCACTGAGTAGACAACAAGGAAACCATGCTGTCAGACTCGAACATATGGCTGCAAACAGAGTTTACTTTGACATGTAGGATTTATTGCTGTAATATAGTACATGTTGATGATGCCTGTAACTGTACATACATGGTAAAAAGAACCCAAAGAAAAAAGTGTTTAAAACTTGTTTTTTTTGTATTATGTTTATTTGTGGGTTTTTACAAAGGAAAACTTTAATGTACTGTAAAATGACTGGAATAACCACTGGTCCTTCTAACTGACCTTGGTGACTTACCTAGCAGAAACATTACTAGTCATATATGGTGTCTTTTTCGGAAAAGCAGTCCCATCATACATTGCAAGGCTAGGTTCACGCTAGCTTAAAGGGGTTGTCCAGGCAGGGCAGTGTTTAGGTATATGCCTGGGGAGGGGGTGATTATAAACAATAACCTGCACTCACTTCCCTGGCTACTGCACCATTGGTGTTACTGCACGGGTCCATCCCTGTCGGGCGCCAGCTTCTGGGGGTCATTACGTTGCAGACCCCCTCAGTCATTCAATGGCTGAGCGAGAGCGGTGCTGTACGATACTGGTGGCGGTGCAGCTTCCAGGGAGGTAAGGTAATGGTCACAATGGCTCTCATGACACAATCTGATAACCAGACCTGTTGTTGGGTCAAGACTTGTAGCTTTAATATATCTGTAATTACATTTAGGCGCAGGCAGTGTTTATTTGGGTGAACTCCCTTTGGGTCAGCTGTTGCAATGGTGTGGTAGTGAACGGGTCTAGGGTTCCTTTGGGCACTTGTCACGGTAGCCTGGAGTGGTATAGAAACCACCCCGGACAGTCTTGGTGCCTCATTAGCCCTCAAAAAATAATTAACCCAAGTGTAGTGATGTGTGTGCTGGTGCAGAAGAGACAAGCCAGACTCCAGCACTTAAGTGAAATGGAACAGTTTACTGGGAGTAACCGTAGTGCAATAGAAAAGAATACTGGGGACAACAATACAGTCCAGTGCAATACAATAGTTACAATCTTATGAGTGAGTTGAAGCAGATATCAGGTGCTTGTAGTAAGAAGGTGCCTTGCAGTAGAGAGTAGAGTAGAGGAGTTGCCAGAGGGGCCCTGCCCAATGTAGAAATGTAGAGGTAGAAGAAGAGAATAGAGAATACTCATACTCACTGATGACTTTTTTAGTCTTGACTGCCTTATGCCCCCTAGTTGCAAGCTACCCATCCTAGGTGGGTAATACGAGCCCCAGGCCTTGTTATCTGGGTTGAGCAGATTCCTGAGTCTTTCCAGTGTTCCTGCACTACATAGTGGAATACTTAGACTTTTCCTGGTACCTTTGTTTCACTGGGGTCAGTTCCTATTACTCTTGATATAACTGCCCTGCACGGTTTGGAGACATTCATGGCGTGGGAAAGGTGATCCCTGTTAGCACTGCATAGCCGTTCTATTGCTCATAGAAGAAATCTTGTTTTGTTTCGTCCCTGTCAGAGGACGTGGCCAAAGCCATGCCCTGGCTTAGCTTCTCCAGAGTTTTTTTTTTTTTTTGTTCTACCCACAGGGGTTTGTCTAACCCTGCCTGTGATTGGTGGGCTGTGTGTGTTCAGAGAAGAGAACGAAAGAGATAGATTAGAGAAAGGAGGGAAAGCATCTGCATCTGTGAGTGGACAAAAGGCAAAATGTGACATACAATAGTTAACCCCTGGAAGACTTCAGCTGTGCAAAATACAGGTTACACAGAAACACAGTAGTGACACCTGTGTGAGCCCGAGAGAGTTACCTTACTAAGGTGCAACTTAGGGGCCCGTACCGGGTCACTACATAATGATTTAGCTATTTTCAGCTAAAAGATAAATGTCATGATCTGCTATCCAACATAGGTATCCCAATTATGGTACAACTCAGGAAGTATTTCAAAAGTCCATCCCAGAGTTTAATGACTAAGAAGGCTATGTAGCCATATTTTTGTTTCTTCTACTGATGTCTATTAATGGTCTGATCACAGTATTTTTAACGTTAGAATAGATTACACATATTTGCCCTTTCTTTGTGGATCTCTTATAGAGAAAGGAAGCATCCTATAAATCTGACATGACATGATTTGACATGACTGATATAAGTTTAGATCATGCAATAAATGGTTTTCTTAAGCTAGCTGCCTATGCCATAGCCATTTCCTAACATAAAGGAAAGCGCATTCAAGACATCTAAAGCCGTAAATGTACTCAGTCCTAAAACAAAGAAACGAGACAGGTCTGAGTGACCCGCCAAGCAGCTCAGTTTATTCTCGTTGTAGCCAGTAATTGTCTTATCTACATGCGTTCAAAAGGTTTTCTTAGACATCCATATTGGATGTGGACAGTGAATGGTTCCTGATGTCTCTGATGTAATGCATTCTCAAATTAAGTTTTGCAATACACACAGTCTAAGAAAAAGCTGCAATTCTATTTCCCCTGAAGAAGCCGACACAAATTACTCTTTATGTGCTCCAGATTGAGTTATTTTAAATATAGGTTATAAGGGTTCAGAGCAACTACTAATTTTATTAATACTAACATGGCCGGCTACATGTGGTGGCAAATGACTGCATCCTATAATAGCATTTAATTGACTCTCCCCATTTAATTGAAGCTTCCCAACTTCCTACCAATATGGTCTATCTATGTTAAGTTATATTTGAGGGACTGAGAAACTATCAAAAGCTCTACTGTAATCTCAAATTTATGTTAGCTGTGTAGCAGACTTGCACAGGGATTGCAGCAGGTGGAGTAGCCCAGGGCTAGCTGGATGCAGTTGTTCTTCAGGGATGATCATCTGGCAGGGTGGTGTTGCCAACCCAATGTGCCAACAAAATTAGGTAAAGCAAGAGGGTTCTTGAGAAACTGTTACCTCTCTTGACTACCCAATTTGCCCTGTCTGGAATAGGAACTGGTGCTTGGGTGGAACTTTTATCTCAGTGTGGACTGTAGGCAGTTTTAGGCGAAACCTTCTTACTCCACACAATGCAGTGATTCTACCATGTGGCCCAGATCTGTTCTTAAGCAAAAGGAGCAACTGGGAAGCCCACAGTAATTATTCATTAGGAGATATTCAATGATTGAATGATTTTATCAAGCACCATGATCACTTTATCAGTGCTGCTTAGGTTTGTGCTGTTGCTGCTGTATCTGTATGGTATTGATGGCATGTTGGCACAGCTTCAGCCTCATGTGTCACACTGTTGAATTTTTACTGCAAAACACAATACAAAACTACTTTGTTTTATGTCAAGCCTCCCTTCATGGCCATTATCAGGGTATTACAGCTGCTACTGTAGTCAGCAGTCCCATTTATATAAGGTCTCGTCATGGCCCTTCGCTTCTCATCTTCTGCTTATTGATCAATCCACATGATCTGCACAATTACCCCTATAATAAACAGACAGGCTCTATTTAATAAGCAATAGTGTGCAAAAAATGGGTCATCACCACTCAAACCCTAGCTGCAGTGGCCCAAGTGGTTAGGACTCTACAGATTACAAGATCCATGGGTCACTGCACGTAGATGAGCAAACATTTCAAAAGTTTGGTTCGACAGGTTCCCTGAACTGAGCCCGTTTGAGCTGATATGGTTCCCTTGAGCATTGTATAAAGCACTTGGAGTGGCCCCGGCACGTACCGTCCGCTGCCGCAGCAGGTGGTTTATAACGGAGAAAATGACTTTTATTCCCCGGCTCGTGACTAGATACGAGCGGGGAAGTAGTCATGGTGGGCGTCTCCCCGCTCGTATCTAGTCACTGCGCTCTGCCTGTCAGCGCACTCGGTGGGATGATTGACAGGCAGAGAGGCCAGTAACGGACCTCTCTGCCTGTCAATCATCCCCTCTGAGTGCACTGACAGGCAGAGCGCAGTGACTAGATACGAGCGGGGAGACGCCCACCATGACTACTTCCCCGCTCGTATCTAGTCACGAGCCGGAGAATAAAAGTCATTTTCTCCGTTATAAAGCACCTGCTGCGGCTGCGGCCGGTACATGCCGGGGCCGCTCCAGGTGCTTTATACAATGCTCAAGGGAACCATATCAGCTCAAACGGGCTAATTGGTTCCCTTTAAAACAAAATTCGGGTTTGGTTTGGATGAACCCTAAACTTTTCCTAATTCCCTAAATTAATATAATTTATTATTATTTTAGAGGATTAGGCAGTTCCTTACAGTTAGTTTTCTGAATGCTAGCTTTCCATAGATGCAATTCCCTATGCAGGCCAATTGCTTTCTACCCCTCCAACTTTTTTTGTGTATGTTTGTGTATGACAGGATATTTTTGTTCTAAGATAGCTGTTTTTAGTTTTCAACAGTAACGTTGGACGAAAACAAGCTGTGTGCAAACAAGCTGATGGCCAACATCTGGGACCCCTAAGAGGACAACGGGGGAGCACAGACAGGTATATGTTATCTTTTGTTTTACATGTGTATTACATTGTGCGGTCACCATCTTATGAACTGGTTATGAACTTTGCAAAAAAGTGTGTAATAAATCTTCATTTGCCATGCTTGTTTCGCTCATCTCTAGTCTCACCCATACAGACGCAATAAATGAATACAAAAGATGGAGAATATCAGATATAGAAGGAAATTTAGAGTACCCTGAACATTTATATAGGACCTAGATACTTTTGATAGCAGCTTTGCCCCCTGCAGGCTGGGGTGAAATTCTCTTTCCTCATTAGAATTATTAAAAAAAAACAAAACAAAAAAAAAAACCCAAACAGCTGGAAATATATGTCCTTGGCTCTTATAGTCATGCTGAGATGTTTCCATCAATTACATTTGTGATGGCTCCATTTTCCACCAGAGTATAGCGTCCTTCTGACATATATTCGATCAGCATTACCAGTTGATTTAAGATTGTCAATGAAACAATTCACTTTCTCTTACATTTAGGTAGTATGGATCCTGAGGCAGTCCTTACTCTGCTAGAATGGAGATATAACTACAAGATATCAGAATCTGAGAACACTAGCTAAAAAGAATATTTTCCACAAACTGACTAATTTGTTTTTGCTTTTTTGTCTATTATAGTTAAAGGTTATAGGTGAAATACAACTGTATCTACACTCTGCCTTACATTTCTTTAAATGATTGTTTTTCCATTACAGAACAGAATTATTTTGGCCTTAAAATTAGAATAGTTCCCCCCCCCCCAAAGCAACCAATGACAGCTCGGCTTTCATATATTAACTAGCTCTGGTAATATAAAACCTAAGCTGTGATTGGTTACTATTGGTTTTAAGCAGACTGATAAATCTGGGCTGTTTCCAGCGTACAATATTTAGCATAAACTATTGTTCTCTGTTCAGTAAATTATTATAGAGACCAAATGGCCACATTGTTAGAGATACACATCTATCAGCATGTTGGACCTATACTGACCTTTAGAACTGCATAAATTCATTATAGCATAGGTTCAAATCCCACCAAGGGCAACATCTGCAAAAGAGTTTGGATGTTCTCTCCGTGTTAGTGTGGGTTTCCTCCCACACCCGCAATATACAGATAGGTGAATTTAGATTGTGAGCCCTAATGGGGACAGGGAGCAATAATTGGCAAAAACTATGTAAAGTGCTGTGGAATCTGTGTGCGCTATACAAATAAAAGCATTACTATTATAAGTTGCCACACTAGGCCAGGAAGAAAGTTATGTCCCTAGTGCCAATCTGACATTATGACTTTACGAATCTTGGGACATTGTGTATTGTCCTGCTTACAGTCTCCTTCAACCATAGCTGCCATGACGGGATGAATTTGGTTGGTGTCGATGATTATTTAACCTCTACTGTCCAAACATCTATCAACAGGAATCAAAGCAGCCCGGGTGCGCCAAGAAAACATTCTTCGCATCATTAGGGTAAATGATAGTAAATGAGAGTTACCTGAAATCGTACACCATATTACACAGAACGCACAGAACGATAGTCGTTAGTTACAATTGTTGCCACGATCGTTTATTCCATCTGATCCCAGCAAATAAACGAACGTTGTGGAATTACACTGGAAGATTAGTGAACGATTAGCGAACAAATGTGGAATTACAGCGAATGATTAGCAAAAGATTAAAGGTAAATTCACACGGGCGTCTCGCATAAAAAAAACGCAGCTAATCCGCAGCACATTTATTATTCTTATTATTATTAATACGTGTATTGCGGATTAGCTGCGGTTTTTTTATGCGAGACGCCCGTGTGAATTTACCCTAACAGTGATTTTAGGCTCAGCACAAAAGAAGTGATCAACGACACACAAACGATTGTTGCCTGCATTCACATGAAACAATTATCGTTTACATTCAAAATAACAATATTTGTTATATAACAATATATCAGGCACCTAACAGGAAAGGTTTATCAACACTGCTTGTGACAATTTCTGACCCTATCATCCAAATGGTGCAGCAGAATCTGGTTAGCTAGAGAACCAGCCTTGTATTTGGCTGAAGATTCCTTGGCTATGTACCGCCTGTTCCTCAGAACGATTCTTGACTTCCTCTTCTGCTCCTTATTGCCAACAAGTCATCCACAGGATTCCCTTCCGCTGGATGTGTTTCTTCAGTGTCACCATTCTCGATATATTCTCTCAAAAACATTACATGAGAAAACCCCATAAGGTTGGCTGTTCTTGAAATACTGTTCCTTGACTGTTCCTAGTTAGTCTAGCGTCCATGACCAGGGCTTGGTTGAAGTTGCTGAAATCACTCATTTTCCCCTTTCAATGTGGAGTTATGCAGAAACCACAGGAAACTTGATCACTTAATTTTATGATCACATGTATCATTTCCAAACTGGGAGGCTCCTGTGCTGAAGGGGTCGGTGTCTTTCCTAAAGGGTCCCATGACAAGCATGAATGAAAATAACCACCCGATACAGTCTGGGAATTGTTGGCAATGCTTCTTATTCTTTAGGTTGTATTTCCTTAGAAACCTATAACGTTGATCTTTGATTGCCAATCAGTGGCTGTTGTAAAGCCACCGCCAGGACGTGCTGGGATCTGTAGTTGTAGAGACATTGATAGTTGTCAGTAATAACTGTTAATGTTGATTGTCTTCTGTAATACTCGCTCAGCATTTCCCGGTAATACAATGATTACTGTGGTTTCCTCCTGCACAAACTGTGGGAACGTTTGATTTTTTTTCTACCTGTGTTTCCTCATTTCCTGACTATAAAGATCCTTGAGATGAAGTCGGGTGATCCTCATAATTAAATGCAAACCACAAGACGCTTCTTCAGGCTGCACCGCCAGACCCCAAATCCCCTCACCACATTTTTGAGGTCAATTAGCAGCATTTGGCTCCCCACACAGGGGGTGTGGTGGGTGATCGCTCCATGCAGGCAATCAGCTTAACTAAACACAACCTCCTCCCGCATTCAGGAACTATAGCGGCACTAAGTTGTTTTACTGAGCTACTGCCGCTGTTTAGCCACTTCATTGACCGAGAGACCCCTTGAGAATAATTAAAAACACAGCGACATATATCAAAGTATCAAAATCCTACATGAGCACACATTTCTCCTAAACACCCATATAATTCTTCCACATTGTGGCTTGTGAATCCAGCTGGATGCACTAAATACTGAGTAGAAATAACTAACGCGTAGCTGCGTTTTTCCTTCTGTATAAGAAAAAAAAGGAATATTAATTGTTTTACAGACATAGTAACTCATTAAACTCCAGCCACAGATGCAGCAGTAGCTTTACATTTATTCCACCATGCACGCCCGGGAGAGGGGCGGCTACTAGTCATCTGGGCAGGGAGCTGTCTGTGACTAGTCAGGGCTCTCTGCATGTCAGCGCGCAGTTCGGGGTTGATTAACAGGCAGAGAGGCTACTATTGGGTCTCTCTGTCTGTCAATCACCCCCGCACTGCGTGCTGACGTGCAGAGAACCGTGACTAGTAGTTGCCACCCTCTCCCGGTCTTGAAAGCTGGAATAAAACTCCCTTTTCCCCAGATGTAAAGTCACTGCTGCAGCTGCGGCTGGTATGCTCCGCAAGCTGCACGGTAGATCTATACTGTGCTGCTGGGAACCCTATCAGCACAATCGTGTTGATTGGTTCCCTATAAGTCAATGGGGCCCATTGATGTTTACAGCAATAAAGCAGAGACTGCAGGTAAAATGAAATACTAGGGACTGTTAGGTGGAGCCCTGTGTAGGATCCCCCACATGGTAATTGTTATTTCGGCATCACAGATATAAGTACCATACTGAAATTTAACAATAAAAAAGTAATATAATACAACAATAATGCTGTTTCCCTGTAATAATGGTATAGAAAAAGCAAATAATAATGCTAAATTGTGTCCATGTAAAAATGTCACATCCTGCTACTATACTAATGCAACAATGTAACCAAAAACAATAATGCCATATAATAATAGTATTCAGTGTACAAAAATAGTGCTTTACCATATAATATGTCTTCAAGCCAATATAATAATGTTATATAATGTCCATGTAATAATGCCAACAACATAATACTATACTACACTGATTATAAATAGTCTTTTCTCCACCAATAATGCCATACAATGCCCATATACTGTAATAATCCTAACCTGTACCAAGACCTGCATGTCAGCAACCATTAGAATAGACATCAGGAGAAGCACAGTATCATTTGTATAGTACTGCATGTGATATAAAACAATGCCAGGACAAGAGCTTAAGTAGCTCTGCAGTTCCCAACACAGCCATTGGTGACAACAGAGGGGCCATGTTGCCCCTTACTGCTGCTAGTCAATGTAAGAATTATATATGTTTAAGCTTTAGCTTTGGCAACAAACTGCTTCACTCCTAGCTTGATCCGATTCACTGTAGACAGGCTGAATCTAAGTGAGAGGTGACCCAAGGAGTGAAGTGCACAGCGAGATACTTCTCCAGCTATATTTCGAGATTGCGGGGGTCTCAGTACCAGTCTAATGAAGTCAAATGTTTTGGAAATTGCAGTAAAGCACTGAGAACTTGTCCTTATTGTGTTTGTACCTTAGGCTGTGCTTCACAACCAAGTAAATTTTTACCTACATTTCAGAAATTCTGCAGTTCCTGTCCTGTAACTCCACAAACATTCTGTCAGGTTAATTTGACATTTAGATTGTGATTCCTATAAGAGACAGGGGGTGATCTGAGTGATCACAAGCTCTGTACAGGGCCACTAAATATGTTGATTCTATACATGAAGAAATGACTATTATAATCATTGCTATATGTATATTGCTGAGTTCTTCATTATACAGTACGTGATGGTAAATTGCTCACTTATTGACTCCCACCAGCCCACTATACAGTGTCCCTATAATAAAGGCACACAGAGACCAGAGAGTGTCACATGCTCTACTAATAGAGATAGCCACAGTGCCCCGGAGAGCTTATCAATGCTTACAACAGAAGAATGGCATTAAAAAAGTCAGAAATATTTGCTCAATGCTCTCGAGTTTTGTGCAAAACACAGAAAAAGTAATATTTTTTTAAGCCAAATTGTGCAAAAAAAACCAAACACTTTTCCTAGTGTAAGCATTGATAAATCCCTTGCCCTCGCAATGACAGCCACAGTGCTTCCATACCAGTATATTATACAGGTTGCCCATAGAGACCTATGGGCAGCTAATAACTGGGCTAATAACTGAGTGGTGTTTGAAAAGCTCAGCATAGAAAGAAACGTATGTATCTAGGGGTCTATGACTGACTGGCAGCTACAAACTCTCTGGGATACTAGTCTTCCTGAGTCTTAGAGATCTCCTTTTCTTTGGATAGACATGCCGGTAGAGTAGACAAGCACCAGCACTGATATTTTAGACAAATGACTGTAGGAATGTGCAGGAGTCGACGGAATATGGCAATGAGAAACAAGTAACTTGTAAATGATTTTCTGTATAAAATGACCTGCTCTTGTTTCCAGGGAACAATAAGATGGCATGCTCCTCTTGTATATATCAAAACACTACGTTTGAGTTTGTCTTAAATAAGTAATTATCACAGTTCTCTACAAGTCAGGGCGTCCTATTTCATCCTCCAAAAAAAAACGTGTGTCATCACTGCGCTCGAGTGTAGGATTATTAGATGAAATCCTTCTTACTGCCAAAATGTCTAGTTTTGTAGTTTGGAAGAAAGCCAAAAAATAAACAAAATGGGATTATCGTCTACGATTGATGCTCCAGCAATGTTAAGATATTGTACTTAATGTCCAAAGGGATATAAATATGATAAAACATCTTGGCGAGAATGCGAAGAGCTGAAAGAATAATGAGCAAGAGTTGAAACTCCCTCACAAACAAGATTCACTAACAGTGACAGTGTCTGTGCTACAAGCTCGCTGTGTATGAACCGAACCTCTCAATAGACGGTAATTTATATTGGGATATATACTCACTAATATCTCTCTCTTTTATGTTTTACATCTGTATCCATTATCTGCTGTGTCTGCCATTATTCTTTCTCTAAGGTAGATGCTTGGCTTCGATGAAGAGGGAGAATTGGGTTTGGTACATTATATTATCACAATAATTCACACATTATATGTTTGGCCAAAGTCTCAAGTGTACATTTTGATGAGTCTACAAACAATATAGTGCACCACCATTGTGCCTCTATAACATGTAAAGACACGACTGTAGGAGAGCCATGGGGGAAGCCAAGCATCGCCATGGAGGGAGTCATATACTGTAAGCTAAGGAATATGAAGAGTAGCGCTAGTGTGGGATGGGGACCAGAAGAGGGTGCAATTGTAGTGTGGCGTGTGAGAATAATATTTCTGCTTGTCCACCTTATTTATGACAGTCCTAGGTTATGGCTAGAGATGAGCGAACCGGGTTCGGGTTTGAGTCCATCCGAACCCGAACATTCGGTATTTGATTAGCTGGGGCTGCTGAACTTGGATAAAGCTCTAAGGTTGTCTGGAAAACATGGATACAGCCAATGACTATATCCATGATTTCCACATAGCCTTAGGGCTTTATCCAACTTCAGCAGCCACCGCTAATCAAATGCCGAAAGTTCAGGTTCGGATCGACTCGAGCATGCTCGAGGTTCGCTCATCTCTAGTTATGACATTTGTCGTTCATAGATGATTTCTAGCTTCACATTTGTTGGTTTTTGTCAGCTCTTAACATGGCGGCTGCTGGAGGTGTAGGTATTTAGAGTTGGTTTCAGAATTGTTGAAAGGGTTTTATCATGTGAGCAGGGGTGTAAGTTGCATCTTGCCACAGGGGACAGGGGATAGCAGGGGCCTTAAAGGTCTTTCTTCTCCATATGACACATTACATTACATTACATTTTTTTTTTTTAGGATTGCTAAGTAACATATTGAAGAGCATGCCCTGGCGTGTCCTCTTGTGTTCTATTCAGTAGTTTTTAATATACCTTAATCTAACCAGTGTGCCTCTCAGCGTGGCTGATTGGTTGCTAGGGGCAACTGAGCCAGTTTCACTTTACACCATGGGGGAGATTTAACATGGTGTAAAGTGAAACTGGCTCAGTTGCCCCTAGCAACCTATCAGATTTATCCTTTCATTTTCCAAAGAGCCTGTAAAGAATGAAAGGTTGAATGTCATTGGTTGCTAGGGGCAACTGAGACAGTTTCATTTTACACCATGTTTGATAAATCTTCCCCCATGTTTGATAAATCTCCCCCATAGTGTATATATATATTATATATATTACTAGAAAATGTACCTGGCGCTGCCAGTGTCAGTGTGTTAATTAGATTTGTTCCAATGTTGCCCAGGAGGCCAATCTATACACTTGGATTTTTTTTTTGGTTAAGGGGAAATCGCCAAGAGCCCCATATACCCATATATATATATATATATATATATATATATATATATATATATATATATATATATATATATACACACACACTATATACCCCAACTGTTGTGCACTGTTTATGTAAATTGTAGCTTATGCACATTAGAAATAAACTAAAAACATTAAACACCTAATATACCTAAATACCTAATAGCCAAACTAAGATGTCATGTGATCAGACTGTATACAGAGCCTGGTTATATACAACATTGGCAGTGTTATGTACAGAGCCTGGTTTTATACAACATTGGCAGTGTTATATACAGCCTGGTTATATACAACATTGGCAGTGTTATATACATCCTGGTTACATGCAACATTGGCAGTGTTATACAGTATACAGTGTTATACAGTTATACAGTATATTCAGTGCTATACTAAGACTGGTATATACAACACTGGCAGTGTTATATACAGCCTGGTTATATACAACATTGGCAGTGTTATATACAAAGCCTGGTTATATACCACATTGGTAGTGTTATGCTGAGCCTGGTTATATACAACACTGACAGTGTAAGTGGAGGTCCTGTATACCCCCCCCCCCTCCCGAAATTGCCGGCACTCCTATACTGTATACACTCCCTCACTGCAGGTAGCCCCCATATTGTATACACTCCATCCCACAGGTAGCCCCCATACTATATACACCCCCCACCCCTGCGGGTAGCCCTCATACTTTATACACTCCCCCAACTTGCAGGTAGCCCCCATACTCTATACACCCTCCCCCCATGCAGGTAGTCCCTATACTGTATACACTCCACCCCCGCAGGTAGCCCCCATACTCTATACACTCCCTCCCTTCTTGCAGGTTGCCCCCATATTGTATGCACTCACCCCCACAGGTAGCTTCCATACTGTATACACCCCCCACCCCTGCGGGTAGCCCCCATACTCTATACACTCCCCAAACTTGCAGGTAGCCCCCATACTCTATACACTCCCCCCACTTGCAGGTAGCCCCCATACTTTATACACCCCCCTTCAGGAAGCCCCCATACTCTATAAACCCCTCCTGCAGGTAGTCCCTATACTGTATACACTCCACCCCTGCGGGTAGCCCCCATACTGTATACACCCCCCCTGCAGGTATTCCCCATGCTGTATACACTCCCCCTTGCAGACAGCCCCATACTGTATACACTCCCCTCTTCGGGTAGCCCCCATGCTGTACAAACTCCCCTTTGCATGTAGCCCCCATGCTGTATACACTCCCCCCAGCAGGTAGCCCACATGCTGTATACACTACCCCCTTCAAGTAGCCCCCATGCTGTATACACTCCCCCCTGCAGGTTGCCTCCATGCTGTATACACTCCCTTCTTCAGGTAAACCCCCCATGCTGTATACACTCTCCCCTTCAAGAAGCCCCCATGCATTATACAACCCCCCCCCCAGGTAGCCCCCATGCTGTATACATTCCCTAACACCCCTTACTGTGTACATTCCCCAACACCACCACCATGCAGGTTAGCCCCTTACTGTATACTCTGCGTAAACACTGTGCACTATTAGGCTACAAACTCATTGGGCGTATCCGCAGCGGATTTCTTACTGCAAATTCACAGCGAGACCCACTGTGTATCCCTGCCCTGTACACCCTATGGGCAGAAAACTCGCAGCAGGATAGAGATCCCGCTGCCAGTTTGTCAGCAGCCCGCCCCATTAACCCCCCCGCCGTTGCTCCGGCTTGTTTCGGGGGTTCCCGGCAGGTCCTGCTCGGCCAATCACTGCGCTGTCTCGCCGCAGCGCACTGATTAGCTTTTTTTTAAAATCAGATCATTTTTTATTAAAGTCACAAAAAACTTTGCTTTTCCTTTTTTGGAAATACAACCAAACAGGACACAAAAATAACAAAGCGACAGTACAATAAGAGCAGGGAGTCTGTAAGAACCTTACATATAGGTAATGATTGGCGATTCAGCTTTCATATTTGCACATATTGTCTCCCGGTTAACATTGTAGTTGATCAAGTAAGTAACATCAAAACACTTTTACACAAACTAAATCAAACATCAATTAAAACAACTTGTACATGTCCACAGTTCCTCGCACAAGAATAGCACACATGAGCAGCCCATGTCCTATATTGTCAGGCTAGAAAATTAGGGCGTCCCACTACACATATCTAAATATACCCTCATAGGCGATCTCAATATCACATTTTTACAAAGCGCACTGATTGGCTGAGCGGGCGTGAAGTCCCCAGGAGCCCCAAAGCAAGCCAGAGTGGGGACTAGGTGATGTATACTGGCGGGGTGTTAACGGGGCGGGCCGCTGAAAAACTCGCAGCGGGATGTCCATCCTGCTGCAAGTTTGTCTGCCCATAGAGTGTACAGAGAAGGGATCCACAGCGGATACGCCCAGTGAGTTTGTACCCTCACTGTATTTATTTCTGTGGATCTGTTGTGTGGCAGCTGCCCTAGCAACCAATCAGATTCCAGCTCCCTGTGAAAATTAAAGTAGTAATCCTATTGGTTACTCCTCCTGTACATCTGGCAAGGACGGGACCTTCGCTCTAACCTTCCCAAGCACCCAGTGTATCTGCCTGCCAAATTTGGGGTCAAACGGTTTAGGTGTTTGGAAGTCTATACGGGACAGACGGCAGAAACACAGGCAGACAGACTTTCATTTTATGATATAGATACAGTATACTTACACTACTTACATGTACATTATAGATTTATATACACCAGCCAGACCACTGCTTTTAGAGCAGAGTGGTGGTCTGTAACCTAGAAATCCAACTGTGAACAATGGGAGGGAAGGAGCAGTGTATTGGGAGAAGGAGGATGCAAGTTTGCTAAATGAACGTATTTGCTAACATATTTTACTTGGCAAGCCTTACAAGTTTAGCTATGTTACTTGAGATGGGAATACCCCTTTAACATGGCACAATCAGATGTCACTGAAAAACTGTTTGCACTCCATGCACAGGGTGTGAGTCTCTCTTTTTTATTTGAAGTAACATATAGTTACACGCATTCACACATGTGACGCACTTTGGCTCCTCTCAAACTTCTGTATGACTGTATGTACTCTCAATAAGAGCAACTTGCCAGAGTGCCGGTCATTATATCAGAGAACAATTACGTCACGTCATGGATATTAGGCTGTGGACTTTTGAACATTGGTCATGTGGCGTTTTCATATATTTTAACCTGTTATTGACCATGCACTATTATTGTATGTGTGGTTATAAACCTTCACTACTGTAAGTCTATGGCACAGGTTTACAGCTTCAGCTGCTGCAATCAAGCAGAGAGTAGCCAGCTGATACTGCCAGACGCCCTGCAGAGAACAAAGCAGAGGTTATTACCACTTCTGACTTCTCATTTTTTAGCGTACACAGTGCTCAATGAGCAGCTGAGATGAAAAGAATATTGAAGAGAATTGAATACAATATTGAACACTATGACCACGTGATCGCTGGGTGCCCTCTGCTTATCAGAGCCGCTCAGACCCAGATCATCCATTATTAACCAGTAACGCCTAGCAAATCCACATTTTTGCATAAAGGTTTTCAGTGCATTCACAAGCCTTTAAAAGTGGGTGGAGCTTAGTACAAAGGGGCGGAGTATCTGCAGATTTATATTCAGTTATGCCAGCTTGTAGCTAGTGTAGATCTCAAGTTGTGCGTTTGAATTAGAGAAATTCCTAAATCTCTGCAGCTCTCGCCATATGTATTATTATTTCTATAACCGAGTTATGCGCTGTTATCTTAGCTAGTCAATGCTGGTTACTGATCATTGCCAGCTCCGCTACTGATGGTCTTTTGTACTGAGCCCTCCTCAGTTGATATGATGTTTCACAAGATGAAAACAGAAGTTACAGAGCGGGAGGATTTGTAGATTAGACAAGACAAAAGATAATGAACATGTGAATTTGATATATTGAAACCTTATATAGAAAGAATCTGGAGTATTATGAACCAGTGACATGCTGAGTCTTGCAATGTCTTCCATTGGTGTTCACTATCTACCTGCAAGAGGCCTGAGGGTGAATTCACACAAGACAGATTTACTGCTGAAATTTCTAACCGTACGATTTAGAAGAATTGAATCCGTAGATTCCTGTATGTGAAGATGTCCCTCCAGTCATCGATATCTGTATTATGACGTAGTATTGCAGAACAGGGGATGCAGAATTATGAGGCAGGGGTGCTGTAAGTACCTGTACTTTGAGGTCCATAGGGGACACTCATCCTGCATCCTCAGGTACAATATAGGGTAGCAATACAGGATGAGGAAGAAGAAGCTTTCCGATGATATATCTATGAAGTTTGAGAAGTATCTTTTATCTTAAGAAGTTCAGCCAAATCCTTTAAAGAGAGGGTCACTGTCATTATGCATTTCAGTGAGCTTCCCGTAGCCCAGTGAGACTGGGGGATTAGGTTGCAGAGGCAACGTTGCATGTCCTGGAGGATCTGTTCATGAGCCCTAATAATTCGAATAGGACATTTGCCTCAACAACCCGATCCTGCAGTGTGATCTGCAAAAAGCATGCAAAAAATCATGACAATGACCCTTTAAAGGGATGGAGGCAGTGTCAGGCTGAAGAACCTGGGGCCCACCAGAGAAAATCATTCATGGGGCCCACCCTTCAGTGCCAAACCTCTGCTACCCTGACCCCCCTCATCCTGAAAGGATTGCTAAGATATACAGTGATCTCCCAACTTACAATGGCCTAAAGATACAATATTTTCAACATACAATGTTACTTTTTGGACCATCGTAACTTGAGACCAGACTCAACATACAATGCTACAGACTACAGACAGTCAGGATCTGCGGCACATGTAAAAAAACAAAAAACAAAACTGGTAAAACCCCAGTGTTAGTGAATTGCATGCTCTGGTTGGCTGTCTGGTATTTTCTCTCTACAATGCAGTGTGATACTACATGTCCTGTACTGCTGTGTGTGTCTAGTATCTCCTCTCTACAGTACAGTGTGGTACTACATGTCCTGTACTGCTGTGTGTGTCTAGTATCTTCTCTCTACAGTACAGTGTGATACTACATGTCCTGTACTGCTGTGTGTGTCTAGTATCTCCTCTCTACAGTACAGTGTGATACTATATGTCATGTACTGCTGTGTGTGTCTAGTATCTCCTCTCTACAGTACAGTGTGGTACTACATGTCCTGTACTGCTGTGTGTGTCTAGTATCTCCTCTCTACAGTACAGTGTGATACCACATGTCCTATACTGCTGTGTGTGTCTAGTATCTCCTCTCTACAGTACAGTGTGATACTATATGTCCTGTACTGCTGTGTGTGTGTCTAGTATCTCCTCTCTACAGTACAGTGTGATACTATATGTCATGTACTGCTGTGTGTGTCTAGTATCTCCTCTCTATAGTACAGTGTGGTACTACATGTCCTGTACTGCTGTGTGTGTCTAGTATGTCGTCTCTATAGTACAGTGTGATACCACATGTCCTGTACTGCTGTGTGTGTCTAGTATCTCATCTCTATAGTACAGTGTGATACTACATGTCCTGTACTGCTCTTTACCTGTGCCAGGATGAGTTGCTCCTTTGGGCATCAGGTGAGGGCTGCTTGCAAAAAACTGTACAAGGGCCCCCTCCCCTACGCACAACACAAAGCACTGCATATATTTATATAGGCTTGGTGATGTGGCCAAAAAATAAAATCTCTTGTGGCCAAAGGCAGAACAAGAGTGACTACCAGAGCAGCAGAGCAAAGAGCCAATGGCTGTTTGCTCTGTCAGTCCACTGTATTTAAGGATCAGGGGGCCCATTAGGAGCCCTTATGATTAAGTACATAGGTGCGGAGCAGACTACCTTCTGCTTAACCTCTTATGTACTGCAGTGTGTAAGTGACCCAATGTTTACTTACATGCTGCAACACAAAAAAAGGGTTAAAAAGGAAGACAAGGAGGTCTCTGCTTCACGGCTTCTGATAAACCCTGACCTCTGCACTGAGCTCTGGAGAACAGAGGTCAGGGGTTATCAGAGCAGTGAAGCAGAGATCTGCTTGTCTTCTGCTTTTTAACCTTTTTTTGTGTTGCAGCTTGTAAGTGAACTGTGGGTTATTTACACACTGCAGTAAATAAAGGGGTTAAGCAGAAGGACACAGGATAGATCTTTTCCCTGTGCATCCCAGAGCCCCCTTCCTGCATGGGTCCCATAGCAGCTGCCTGCCCTGCCTCTATGGTAGCTACATCACTACACACACACACACACACACACGCACGCACGCACACACACACACACACACACACACACACACACATACATACATACACATAGCTTGCCTCCTCTCAGACTTGTGTCCTCACTTGATAAACTTGCACTTATCCTGAGAGGCTGTGCAGGGGTCAGGACCTCAGGTAAGGAGATCCCTGTAATCAGGCATTGGAGGGGACTCCTTGCACAGGCAGCTCTGCATAAGGAGCTTCCTGTTCATGATTTGATGTGTGGCCTCTGCAGGCTGCCCGCCTTATGTCCTTCCCTCTCCCACCCCCCAGACCCGACAGAGAAAGCTCCAGACAGCACAGCACACAATGTGACTGTGTATTTTTGAGTCAGGCAGCCGGGACCTGCTATCACTAGGCCACAGGGGTAGTTATATTCCTGCCCCTACATACAAGCCCCGCCCCCTCCTTCCTGCTCACTAAGGTCCTGTCAGCTCTGCCCAGCCCTACAGAATTGCCGGAGAGCAGGTAAAATTATATATTAGAATTCAGCAAAACTGTCAGGAGATCCTTCAGTCTTCTGGTGGCCCAGTGCAATACTGGATGCAGAATAACTTTGCAAAATGGAAAAACCCCTTTAAAGTCTTGCTTTTCTTAAAATCTCACTTGTTCAGTCTTTTTTAACTTTTGTCTTGACCTCACTGTTTTACTTGCAGATCTTTTACTTTCAGATCTGCGCTGATAGGTTTTTAGAGGCTATGTCTCCTCATCAATGGTCAGGCTGTTCTATTTATCTGGTTGTTTTATTTATCTGGTATTTGCTTTTTATGTACTGGCAAGAAAGGATATGATAATCTTCTTAAAGAAAAAAAAAACCTAACCCCTTTTTATGTACTATTACAGAGAAGAGGAAAATAGCAGTAATGGGTCTGGGTATTCCCTTTATCAACACACTTTTTGCACATACTTTACAGGGATGCAGGTATTTCCTAAAACCGACATGTTAGAAGGTCTGACAGATCCTTCCCATGGCCCTTACTGAGGCTCATTCCCCTCACCATACGTCATAATTAGTTTCTTAAAGCGACTCTGTACCCACAATCTGACCCCCCCAAACCACTTGCACCTTCAGATAGCTGCTTTTAATCCAAGATCTTTCCTGGGGTCCTTTTGGCATCCCTGTGCCCAATGGCCTGGGCTTAGAGTACCTGTGCCCTAACTTTGCATCACCTCTCTGTCCCTCCTCCCTACCCTTTTTTATCATTAGGAATGCCACTGGAACATATTCTCCTGTCTGAACATTGCACAGGTGTCTTAACGATCCAGCCCATGTTCAGTATTCAAACAGGGGATGAATAGGAGGCAATCTGCCTGGAGTATTCCTAATGATGAGGGAGGTGGGGAGGAGGGACAGAGAGGTTGTGCCAGTCTAATGCATACACAATCAAAGCCCCGGCCTATGGGCACGGGGCTGCCAGTTTAAAAGTTGTTTTTAAGGACAATAACAGCATCACCTACCGAACGGACCCCAGGACAGATCTTGGATTAAAAGCAGCTATACGAAGGTACGAGCAGTTTGGGGGGGGGGGGGGGGGGGGTCAGAGTTGCTTTAATAACACAGGTCAACACGAAAAATAATCAGCAAAGGCAATATGTCTGTTTTATGGAGATTGATGTGCTGATTCCTGAGGAGAAAGCAGCAACTTGAACAAATGATAAGACGAGGGTGTATCTCAGACTACTTCAGATTCCCTGTAGACACTGTAGCTAAGCTGTACTTATAGGTTACAGTTCTACTGTGATGGAGCCTATATAAAAAGCAGTCAAAGAACAAACACTGCATCAATTAAACATTTATGGCATATCATGTGAAATCATAATTGTCCTAAATGGGAATACCCCTTTAAAGAGGTATTCTACTTAAACATAACTTTTCATATATTGCTGTCCATGGTGAGACTAAAAATTATTTTCATACTTTCTGTTGAAGATACATGCTTTCTGTTAAAGTCACAAAACACAGTGTGAGAGCTTTTCTTTCCGTCTCTCTCTCCTCCCCCTCCCTCCTGAGACAGCTAATATAAACAAGTCCCTATCTGCAACTTTGTAATGTCGGGAGGATTAGGGCCCTATTCCACCGGACGATTATCGTTTGCATAATCGTTAACGATTAACAATCTCAAACAACCGCTATTGCGAAAGACCTGAAAACGTTCACTAATCGTTACTTATGATCGTATTTGTGATCGTTTTTTCTTCGCTATGTCTTCGCTATTGCGTTTGTATCTACTGCGAACAACCGAACAACGTCTTATTCAATGCAAACGTTTTGCGAACGAGCAACGATAAAAAAAGGTCCAGGTCTTATAAAGCGATCAACGATTTCTCGTTCGGTCATTAATCGTTAACTGTATTTCAACCGAATGATTATCGTTTAGATTCGAACGATTTAACGATAATCTGAACGATAATCGTCCGGTGGAATAGGGCCCTTAATCACAGTTCATCAGCAACTTGACCGAGACTTGTTTACATCAGCGGTCTCGGAAGAGAGGGGGGAGGAGGGGGAGATGGAAAGAAAAGCTCACACACAGTGTTTTATGCCTTCATCAGAAAGCAGCAGCTCAGAACTGGTAGAAGGAGACTGAGTAGATAAAAACAAGTACTGAATGAACTGTTAAGTTGCTGCCCATGCTGAAACTGTGAAAAGTCAAGTTGTTATGCGGAATGCCCCTTTAAGGTTACCACTACACATGCATCAAGTTGCATTCATTATGTGGCTCAGTGCAATGTACCACTGGTACTGCTGTAAGTACAGACTCCATTTTCCCTTTTTCATGTGAAAAACTTTTTTGATAACTTGGTGTCAACTCAGAATTTTATCAGCCATTGATTATTAACGTATCATAAATATATAGTTCTTGGTCCTGGGCTTTAAGCCTGTGCAATTAAAAATGTACAGTGCTTTTTAAAAGCCATTGCTCCTGCAATATAATGGGACCAGGCTGGATGCTAGATACTGTATAGAGTGTGTTTTTTTCCACTGACACAACATTTAAAGGGAATCTGTCAGCTGCAATTCACTTTCCAAACTGAAACTGTTCAATAGCTGTTATATATATATATATATATATATATATATATATATATATATATATATATATATTATGAAGAGTCAAAGAGGCTTTCCTGAGCTTCTGAAATTCAGCAAGCTGTTACACCTCCTTTCTCCTCTCTCCCATGGCTGATACTGCTTGGACAAGAGAGGAGATATTCCAGATTGCAGCTTTGTAGGAGCTTTCTCTACATTTTTCTACATCCTGGAAGCACAGCTGGTTATATGAAAGGTACCATGTGTCTCCCTGTCCAAACAGCTATCTACCAGTGTCAGCAGTTTGGAATCTGAATTACAGCTGATTACCTTTAACCTCTTAACGACAAAGGGCGTATATTTACGCCCTGTTGTCGTTAAGGGCGTTCAGAACGGGCCCGCGCGGCGACCCCGCTCTGAACTGCCACGATCCCGGGTGCCGCGAGTAGCCCGGGACCGCGGCTATTAGCGGGCACGGTCCGATCGCCGTGCTCGCTAATAAGGTAATCGGAGGCAGCTGTCAAAGTTGACAGCTTCCTCCGATTACCGGAGGCATCCGTTCCCTGGTGTCTAGTGAGGCCGGAGGAGTGATCTCCGTGTGTTGTGCCGACTCCGGCTCTGCACTCGTTTGTTTTCGGCTGCAGCAGCCGAAAGCAAACGAGTGCCGATCTCATTGATCTTTGCTGTATAACTATACAGCAAAGATCTCAATGAGAGATCAAAGTGCATATACTAGAAGTCCCCCAGGGGGGCTTCTAGTATATGTGTAAAAAAAATAAATAAAGTGTTGTTCTTAATAAAAAGCCCCTTCCCCTAATAAAAGTTTGAATCACCCCCCTTTTCCCAGGTTATAAATAAAAATAAATAAATAAATAAACATGTTTGGTATCGCCGCATGCGTAATTGCCTGAACTATTAATTAATCACATTCCTGATCTCGCACGGTAAACGGCGTAAGCACCAAAATTCCCAAAGTGCAAAATTGCGTATTTTTGGTCGCATCAAATCCAGAAAAAATTTTATAAAAATCGATAAAAAAGTCGTATATGCGCCATCAAGGTACCGATAGAAAGAACACATCATGGCACAAAAAATGACACCTGACACAGCCCCATAGACCAAAGGATAAAAAGCGCTATAAGCCTGGGAATGGAGCGATTTTAAGGAACGTATATTTGTTAACAATGGTTTGAATTTTTTACAGGCCATCAGATACAAGAAAAGTTATACATGTTATATATCATTTTAATCGTAACGACTTGAGAAACATATATAACAAGTCAGTTTTACCCCAGGGCGAATGGCGTATAAACAAATACCCCCCAAATAAACAAAATACGTTGTTTTTTTTCAATTTCACCACACATTTATTTTTTTTCTGGTTTCGCAGTGTACTTTATAAAAAAATGCAGCCTGTCATTGCAAAGTACAATTAGTGATGCAAAAAATAAGGGCTCATGAGGGTTTCTAGGTGGAAAAATGTAAGTGCTATGGCCTTTTAAGCACAAGGAGGAACAAACGAAAATGCAAAAATCTAAATTGGCTCGGTCCTTAAGGGGTTAAAGACCATTGTGCATAGAATAAAGCCAGCAACCAGGCAATGGTATTTATTAGCCCTCTCGATCATTTGATTGCTGGGTATCCTCCGTGTAGCAGCTAAGTGTGTGCAGATCAGCTTGGCTTGGGGCTTCTATGTACAGAATCTGGGCGTCTAATGTACAGTAAAAACCTGTACGATAAAAAAAAGTAAATTAATTGTGATTGTCCTACAAAGGTTTTTGTTGTTTTTTTTTAAACCTCTTGGGGGTAAATAGCACCAACACAGTAGTTTGGCTAATCCCCATGCCTAGCACAGCTATTCAGCTTGGTTGGAAGGGAGTTAGGACATGGATTATATATAGAAAACTGCTAGATGTGCTTTATATAACATTCTGAACATGGTGGCCACTGACTAAAAGAATTATTTTGTAGTGCTTGACACAATAAATATGTATGCAGTCATGGAGACCAGAAGTAAACACTTAGATAAAAGATAAACTACATACAGACGTGTGTATGAGGCGGGTAACCATGTGGCCACTTATTGTTCTCTGGAGATTGCAGGACGTCTTTCATCTGTGTCACAGAGTATGGAAACAAAAAACTTCCTGTGACTGATAGCTTTTCCAGATTGTGGGAGAGGCTTTCCCAAAGTATTATGTAATGCAACCAGTCAACAAACCTCAAGGGCCATGTTTAGATGTTAGACTCAGCTGAAGATCTGGAGAGGAGGCACATGGCGAATACCTACTAGAGGAATGTATAACACACTTGGCCACCATTAGTGTTGCTTTTGACTAATCAAGCTGACCCCTAGCTGAGAAGTTCAGAGGGGATGCACTTTTTCTCTTCGATCTGTCTTCTGGGAGTCATATTGGCCATCTGGAAGTAACAAAAATTGGCCTCCACTGTAGAGTTATATGGCTTTTGAACAACATCCAGAGTTTAGACTTGGGTTGGATATGCACATACAGTTTTTTATGCAGTTTTATTTACCAAAGGGAAGCCAATGTGCAGATAAAAGAAATACTCTGTACTAAAAGTGACCAATTAGGGAAGTGACATTAAGTAGCTGTAATGGGGAAGGGCGGGGGGAACTATGCGCCTTTAGAACAAGTTAGGTGAATTGTTTTTTTGCATGGTTAGCCATTAGTGTCCCACCACGTACAAAGAAGCAAATGCTGTAGGTAAGGGTTACAAACTCTATTTCAGACACAGGTTGGCTTGAGCAGCCATAGAAGTTGATTGGTGATGTGATAAGCTAAGGCAGGATTCAAAGTTGTGATGGCTAAAGTTTTCCCTTTGCTCACATATTTTAACAAAGACATAAAGGGGGAGATTTATCAAACATGGTGTAAAGTGAAACTGGTTACCCCTTTCAACCAATCAGATTAAACCTTTCATTTTCCAAAGAGTCTGTGAAGAATGAGAGAGGGGATCTGATTGGTTGCTAGGGGCAACTGAGCCAGTTTCACTTTACACCATGTTGACAAATCTCCCCCAAAGTGTGTATTGCTTCAATTTATGAAGATGGTTTTGCATGTGGTAAAAAAGTCATACATTTTCAAACATTTTTATTTTTTTACAAGCATTTTCATGGGACATGTATTAGGAAACAAAAAACACCACTGCCTCCTGGAATGATACAATAGTACCAAAAAGAAAACACTGTTCTTGTAGATTATTATTCCTAGACAATATTTTGCTATAGACTTTTGGCCTCTCTACTGATGTGCAACTCTACTGGCTGTTAAATGTAACTAGTGTACCTGTACTTAAAAAAAGTATTAAAAACCTTAAATAATATCAGACGGTGGTGATAACAGTGGTGACAAGGTGCTTTTTAAGCTCTTGCCTCTTCTACTGAGCCCCTAAAACCCCCCTTCATGTTGCAGAGCTATTTGTTACTCTTTCTAAATAAGGGGGTTGGAATCAGGTTAAGCTCTTTGTCTAACTTTTACTTTCTTTTCCCTTACTTTTTTACTTTTCTTTTCCTGGGTCTGAGCAATGAATTGCTGCTGCCGATGGTGCTCAGAACTTTATGGATGGTAACAGAGAAGACTGGTGCTTTGTTTTACCTTTTTACCTTTCAGGCAAAGTGTGGACCCTCTGAAGGAGGCAAAAACACTCAACTGGCATTTATATTCTCATTTAATGTACAAATGTGGTCAGTCTGTGCAAAATAAAAAAAATAATCCTGTACTCGGTTGCTCGGATCCCCTGCTCATTATTTACTCATCTTGGTCATGAGAGAGAAAATACCTTCTTAACCAATCACTAGCAGAAGCAGTAAGCCACTTCAACAAGTGACTGGCTGAGTGGGAACTTCCTAATAAAGTTAAAGTGACTGTAGCACCAGGCCCAAGCAGAAGCACTGGAGGCGGGCCGACCCACCCTTAGTGGACAGAAACCCCAACGCCTCCATGATGTGACTCCATTAGAATCAATGGAACCCTATCATAGAGGGGCTGGGGTTTCCTCCCACTAAGGGTGGGTCGGCCCGCCTTCAGTGCTTCAGCCTGGGCCTGGTGGTACAGTCACTTTAAGATCAAAAAGTGGTGAATGAGAACATGCGGGTGCAGACTTTTTTTCCTCATTTATTTAACCTAGCCATTGTTAGACAAAACTGTATTTGCTAGAGAACCTCATTGAAGGGTAAATGTATTTCTTAGTGGAGGGTGTCCTACAGGTCAAGCACTGCACCCTGGCTAAAAAATGTACACAAAGTAGCTTTCATTCAGAAGGAAAAGAACTTCTCTAATGCCACCTATCTGAAGCAGCTTTTATGTAATACAATGCCAGGGAAGCTACCTGTAACAGGTGCCACTAGAGAACAAGCTATTTTCTTTCTGAAAAAGGCTACTTTGCATATTTTTTCTTGGTGACCTAAATAGCCTATTGGACTCCCTACAAGTCTCTGATGTCTGTGAGGGGAAAGAACCCCCAAACACTTGTCTACAGATAAGTCCTATAATCTTGTTTCAGGCTGCCTTCACAAGTGTATTTTTCATCAGTATTCCAATCATTTTATTCCATTTGTAATGTGGAGTTAATGTTAATGTTTGGGGTTATTTACATGACTGTATAAAATATGTGCATTTTAAAAATACAGCATGCGCCACTTTAATCCATTTTGCAGATTGAAACTCCCATTGAAGCCTACAGCGAATGATTAAATTCTGTATTGCATCCATTCAATTTCCTGCCTAGAAGATAGCCCATCGCTATTAGTGATGACATTTCACCTGTACCACGGCTATATGATGGACATTTTACCTAGACACTTGTGTGTAATATGCCTATGGTCCCAAAGCACACATATAGCCTTCTGTATAGTGGATACATCATTTCCCATTGTCATCATTGTGGATATTGTGATAGTGATATGTCCTGCTGTTGACAATGCTGAAGAACTGAAGACAAACCGAAGCGCTATCATCATGACTGCTAATATAGAGGTACTGAAAGCAGAACATCATCATTTCAAAGTTATCAGCTGAACTCTTATCTATAAGTTGGGTGTTGTCTGTAACCCTTGGTCAGCATTCAGTGTAGTGTGTCCCAGCATATACACAGGGTCTAGGCTTCACATCTCACAAGTAGTAATGCATCATTCAGCAAATCTTTGGTTGCAAGGTAATTCCCTCAATCAGGCACCCAGAGCGGACATGGTGTCACACACCTGACCTTTACCCGGTGCAGCCAGAATAATCCGTTAGTGTTTTATTTTAATAAAAGCTGCACGCTGCGTCCTGCCCTGTGCCGAATTCTGCACTTTAATTCCAGAGTTTAATCACTTCCAGCTGCCGGCAGATGCAATGTGAAATCAGATTGGGGCCAGGACTGCACTGAATCCTGTCAGGGACTGGAATAAAAACAGGCGGTTTAACCCCCAGAGCGCCGAAATGTGGGGTGCCAATAAATTGCGTTTTTCCACGCAGTGCTTGTATTGTAGGGTAGTGAGTGAGGATATATGGATATTATGGAGAGCTGCGTCTTACAATGAACAAAGCTGTAGGCACATGTATATTTGCTACAGCTGCCAAATGTGTTAACTCTTTCGTGCCCCCAGTCATGGATTGACAGATGTTATGGTAATGCTAAAAGCTGCTGAATAGCAAGAAGCCCATTTACGCTGCGTAATTATCGCTCCAATGTGCACAATGATGAGTGGTCGGAGGATAATTGTCCCGTGTAAATGAGTAAAATGATCACAGATGACAGATGAGATGACTTTACTCGCTGGAAAAAAAATGACCATGCAAACAATAAAAAACAAAAACTTTAAGATTTTCCCATTGCATGCATACAGCTGGACTTTTAGTGTAAACTTAGGCATTAACATACATAATACTACTGCATATTACTATTCCCAGAAGAATAAGGTTTTTTCAGGGCATGAATAAAAGTGGAAACTTTATACCAGTGTTATCTAAAGCCAGACTTTACAGGTCTGAAGCCTGGAGCAACCATACTCCTGGGTCCCAATCATAGGTCTGAGGGGTTGTGTGTATCCTTAGGGAGACCTCCAAGATGGCTTAATGAGTTTTCAAGCCATACAATGCTCACTGGGAAAAAATTATGCTAAGTAGTTCTCCTCCTTTCTGGTGCCACCTTTAAGTCAGTGTTTGACCCCTTAATGAGCCTTGAAACATGACTGGGGAATATTAGCCAAGCCAGAAGGTCTCCCAGAAAGAAGAGTACACATCTGTAGACAGCTACAGCATTTCGAGGCCCATAGGAACATAGTAAGGATCCACAACAACATTCATTTTAATGTTCACATCTTTAATAATTTGAATAGGGACAGGTGTGGGTGATTATATGTAGACATCGATGTATACAGTGATTCATATCTACACTGAAGAGCTCTGCAACTCCCATAGAATTACATGGAAAGGTCCACATGGAACACCATCTCACTATTTATTCTCTGCTTTATCAAAGCAAAATGTTCTCAAGAAAGGTTCTGTTTAGTGGATATGCCATAATGATACAGTACAGACCCTGTTCCCAAAATGTATTGGTTGTCGCATGGTTGCAGTTACTTTAGTTCCATTACATTTATTATATACTGCTCCCGCCAATGTAATATTGCCGTATTGTAGACATATGTGAACACTGTGACCTTTCTACTTTTATTATATCTAGAGTCAGAACTTGTAAGTGCACATGAAAAAGGCCCATTCACAAAAACTCATACATATATTTATAGTATAGTATAGTATATAGTAGAGTATATAGGTGGAGTCTCATTAGCCCAGCCTTCCTTTTAGCTAGAGGACAGGAATCTGGTTTAAGCTAGAGTGATCATGTGCAGCAAGGAGGACTTATCAGTGCTTGGTCTCCTCTTCTTCACAGTGAGATAAAAACTTTGCCCAGGAGCACATTGAGATGACTCACTGACTCAATACCTAATTAATCATTTTGATCTCTCAATTTGTATCTAAGGGCATTTTAAGCTATCTTCTCCCTCTGAGAATCAGTGATTACAGAATTAGAGAAGGTAAGGTGTATAACAGCCTGTTTGCTTCTTCTGATACCTGTCTAACATCACCATGCAGACCTGCATCCTACAGAGGACACTGCAGCTCAACATTCCTGAGTACTTCACTTCTATATGCTTACCTGCTCCTATGTACTATTGCACTGCTGTGTACAAGAGACTGCACCTACAAAAGCTTGGGAAACTTTTACCCTGACAGACTTTCCTTAGTAAAGAACTGTTTACTTATTCAATTAACCTTTGGCTGATCCACACTCACCATAAAAGAACTGTCTACCTGTTTATTGTGTCTCTCTTTACATAAACATTTTCCTTAAGGCCTCATTCACACGTTCGGTGATTTTTAGTTCCGCTATGTATATTCTGTGATCTATGAAAAATAGTCTGTAATTGCATCTGTTGTGCATCTGCACCTACAAAAATGTTGAACTGAAATGTTTTCATGGACGTCACGGAGGTGACATGTGACGTCCACAAAAAACACGGATCCCATAGACTTCTATTGGTAGTCCGTACTGCATTCACAATCCACACTAGGACATGTCCTATTTTTTGCGGTATGGATTGCAGATCTGCAATAGAACGGACTGTGTAAATAGCCCAATAGAAATCAATGGGCAATAAGTTGATCTGTGGACAACTTTGCAGGACTTGTGAATAAGGCTTGGACTAGGAGTTCATCTCTTACTGGATAAAACAGAGTAATTCAATATAAAATAATTAAAAAGACCATGGATCATTCCAATAGGTTTCATCCACATTTCATCCAGGACGTTTTACAATAAACATTTGTCCCAGCTTCCACTTTTAGAACCATGTAATGGTCAGCCCCACATCTCTCATACCCTATCTTGTATCCCATAATTTGGTTGGAATCTGAGAAGGGTGTTTGTGGATGTGGATTACATGTTCATAATGAAGCATACAGCATATTTATGCTCATTTCCATGCACAGCCTCTCTGGCAGATATAGAATAGTATGTCCCTATACACGCTTTCAGGTCCATCATATCTTGTCTCATGTATTTTCCTTCCGCATAAGCCGTTAACCATGGGACAACTTCTATAGAATATCGGTTGATTCCGATAACATTAGAGGATCAGATATACAGATGTGCATTTAACCTCTTCTTTGCTACTAGTAGCTGATCACATCTAGGTATTTTGTTCTCCCAGAAAACTAGGATTTGTCATCATTGCTGATGTGCTGCATTGCCTTCCACCATTCCCTGGTTACCACTTGTGTGCGTGATTGGCAGACTTTTTTTTCTTTGCTCTCCATGAGAACATTTCCCCCACGCATCCGCTCAGCAAGAACCCCCAAATTCCATGTGGTTTCACCCCTGGGGAGACATCAGATTGAAGAGAACAAGGAAAGCCAGCTCTTGGCTGCTGTTAAGAAGATGAATTCTATCAAAGAGCATTAATGTTTGAGGAGAGAATTGGAAGCAGGATTCCCCTGGATGCCTCTCCTCCATTCTGTCACTCTTGGCTCATTGTTTAACATTTCGCACCTCCTCTTATTGCTATAGAATAGAAGGGTAAGGATAAACAGACGGACAGGTGTGTGACCCCGCACCAATCGGCTGACGCCTTTCTTCTGCTTTTGCTCTTTTTTTTTTCACGTTGAAGAGACAGGCGGAATTTAGAGCGAGCTGTATTCTACCCACTGCAAGTCAGGGAGCTCATATGAAAACTATTCTGCTTCTCCAGAAATAAAACTGTAAAAGATATAATAAAGCAAAGTCATCAACGTTCCCTTAGGGGTGTGTCATTAGAGGTAATCAAACATCGCAAAATCTTAGGTTCTATAGAACTCGAACCTTATCGAACCTTCCCCATTTCATTCCCTATGCCTTCCCAGTCCGTGGGAAAGGAGGTGGCAGCCCGGGTACCGCCTGGAATTCTGGGTAATAGAACCTAAGATTTTCCGTTGTTTGATCATCTCTAGTTGTCATATGCCTGCCTTCTCCTAATAACATGCATAAGCTGCACAACCTAAAATTAGTGGCATAACACTAATTTAATAGGTCGTTATAGGTCGTCTTCCAAACATTATTTCCCTGGCCTGTGTAACAATTTAGTATTATTTTAGTATTTGATGTATCATTCTAAAATATTGAACCTAAATACACATGCAAAGTTGTTAGCTGTTCTTAGGTGCACACTGTAATTAGACTCTTGAGGGTTGTCTAGACCAGGGATAGGGGACCTTGGCTCTCTAGCTGTTGCAAAACTACAACTCCCATCAGTTTTGCAACAGCTCGAGAGCCAAGGTTCCCTACTCCTGGTCTAGACTGAATGCAGTATTTACCTCTCTGTTACATAAAGTACTAGATCTAAAATGGTTTTCAACCTCCGGAATAGATGTTTCTAATTTTTTGCAAGGAGTTGAATGGTCACTTAAACCAATTATAAAATCAAGATATGGAATCTTTGTATTATACTTAGATGGAGATGATAAACATTGTAGCTGATCACTTCTAATGGCTGAAAAAAACTCAGCAAGACTATTAAGACTCCTTTTCAGGCATAGTTTTATACAATTCAAGTGTGTGCATGGCAAGGCCTTTTGTGGAGGGGACATGACCGCATTTATTGCATTTTAAGGCATAAAAATCTACGCAAACTAGTCTTAGATTGTATTAGATTTCTGCAGCCAGCACATGGGCAGCCTTGGATGATTTCCTGAGCGGTGGGTGCTTCTCAGTGAATTCATCACAGTAAATATGGATGAGTTTTAGATAAGAGTATGTAAATGCAGGTCTTAGGGTCCTTTTACACCTATATGTCAGCCACAGACTGCTGCAAAAAAGCGCCCATCAGTGAGATCAGTGCTTGTTGCTGTGCCTTCACATGGCACGATAAATCAAGCAGCCTGTCTGCACGAATGATCCTTGTATCGGTCGTGCAGCCCTGGAAACTGACAGCACAGACATATATATATATATATATATATATATATATATATATATATCTGTAAGTAACAACTTACCTCTCCCAGTGGCCCAGATTGCTGGAACTGATGTTGGGCCTGCTGCTTGTTACGGAGGCCCGAAGCGGTAACACCAACCCCTGGACACACGGCAACCAGACCTTGGTTAGGACTAAGGTGAGGTGCATGGTGTAGGTGCAAGTGCGGTGTCAGAGATGAAAGAGTCCCACTTTAAGCAACATTCAAACTTAGAGAAGGTCAAAAATAGTCACAAACAGTGCTCAGGTACTTAGTGCAAAAATCAATGATAATAGACCAACAGGTAGATAGGTAAGTTGATAGAAGAAACTGTAACAGGAGGGGAGTTCCAGAAGAGTTCCAGGTCCCTGCTCTGGGTGTAGCTGGCTTGTAGAGACCTTCCTACAAAGCTGAGCATCTGTCAGTAGAGAGCGGCTTTCTGGCACTGTGCTCTGCTGCAGGTCCAGTCTTGAATAATCTGTCCTGTTTCTCTAAGGTTGTCATTTGTCCTGTGTTAGCTGTATGATCCACGTTGTAGGCAAAGGTTGAAGCTCCCTTGGTTTCCTTAGGGGTCTTGTCTAGCAACCCATATTGGTTGAATTGCTAGCTGTGAGAAAAACAGATCAGTTCTCTTCTCTCTCTGGAACCAGACTGACCACCTCCAGGAAGTGCACACTAAAGAGAGAAAGTTTGTGTGTATAGCTAGACTTAGTTTTAACTGTGCTGTGTGAGTGTGACATCTAGTGGTTGGAGTAAGGAACAGCGGCCACCTGTCCTAACCTGTTACACTAGAGAGATAGACTTTTACTAAGGTGTAGAAAGAAGAAAGAAAAACATGCAGTGGTACACTACACCAGTCCATCAGCGGGGACAGGCATTTCCCCCGAGTCGTGGCGTCACCACACAACTTGGGGGAAATTTACTTCCAGTGATGGTCCCACGGCCGCTCAAGCCACTTACCGCAGGAATGGGAAGAGGCTGCCCTGCAGGCTGCCAGCTTTTAGAGATTGCCGGACTTCTCCTTTAAGGGCCTTTTACATGGGCCGATTATTGGAAACAAAGGAATAGACACAAGCACTCACCAATCTGATGCAGTAGTAGTCCAGTGTTTATTGTATCAAAAACTGATAGACCTATGAGATAGACCTATCACTGAGGACGTGCCCGCACTACACTCTCCCCTCCCTGCACTAATGAAGTTTTTTAATTTAATAAATGCCAAACTACTACTGCATCTGATCAGTGAGTGCTTGTGTCTTTCCTTTTCCACATTGCAATACAGTATATGTATCTGTGTTGTCAGTTTCCACGGCTGCACAAACAATACAAGGACTGATTTATAGTACTGTGTAAAGACACTGCAAATGAGCACTGATCTCACCCGCGGTCCTGACTGATAACCGGCTTGTGTAAAAGGCCCTTAAGCCCCCCCAATATCTGAATTGGCACATATTTATATACAGAAGGACAGAGGACACAGAAATAAAAATTTTAAGACAAGCATCACTATGAGAAGTAAACAGCTGGAGCAGTACATAGATGGAGCAGTTTATTAATGGAATGTCATTGTTCTCTCATTGCCACATAATTTTGGTGCCCACAAGTGATTGGAGGGGCATTTTCCATAAGGGATGTAGAGTCCAGGCACCTTACCTGCATTACACCACATGTCTGTATATAGATGAAACAGGGCAGCGGCTTAGAACAAGAATGAACTCTAATCGCACCATAATAAAACATAAAAGGACAGCTTCAGTTGTAGCAGAAGATTTCTGTAGCCCTGACCACAACATTACAGACATGAAAGTATTGGCAGTAAAAGGAAAATACAAGCTCATATCAACGTCTGACAAACCCAAAGTAGAAATGAATGTGCCCCATGGATTTATGTCATTCTACATCACTTAAAGCGTTATTGTCATTCATGTAAACTTTGAACATGTAGTTCAGACATGTCTAAAGTTTAGATGATATCGTGTCCTGACACCCACTGCAATCCTGAGTTATAGCTGGATAAAGTGCATATCAGCGCATCCCACTGCCCAGCTGGCTGCCCAATCCAACCGATTACAGTAGGTGGGCTCCTATGGCCAAGAGATGCAACTGTATAATACATATATTTTTATATTTATGTATGTCAAGCTGGGTATTCCCTTTTGGGACGCTTATGGTATATACAGAGGACCCTCACCTTCTTTAGAGGCCCACTCTGGCCTGTTAGCAGCTGCTGGAGGTGGTCTGGAAGTCGAAAACGTCTCACCAACTGACTTTATTAGAAGGTGCACAAACATCTTAGCCCAACAAGCCCTTAGTCACATAAAAAGCATAGTTCACTAGCTATGCTTCTGTAGTCAATGAAAAATACTAAAAAGTTACTAAAAACAGGTTGAAGGTGCCAGGGAGGCCGCAATCCGAAGATAGGTGGAATTCACATGTCAACATGCCATAAGTGTCCCAGATTAACCCCTCTTAAGGTACATTCCAGAGAAAAAAATTATACATGTAAAAGTGGCCAGGATGGCAGTATGACATAAAAAAAACTTGAACTCACCAGCTACCACTGCCCCACTGGTGTTTTCCTGATGACACCGGCGTCCTGTTCTCTGCCCTAGCACAGAGTAAATGCCCACTTACCCAATCACAAAGGAATTTTCTCCCAGTGATGGGACAACTGTCATCTGCCTCATAGGGGTTTTTGCCTTCCCCTGGATTAACACAGTAGGGTTTCCCTGGGTGGAACCTGATGGACTCTTGTCTTCTTTCAACCTTATTAACTATGTTACTATGTTACCCCTTCTTAAAAAAATGACAGCGGAAAAAGCTATTTTATTTCAGGAATGCATTCTTTATATGAATCGTGTTAAGCATCTCATATATGCCGAGCAATGAAGCACAGACGAAACTGTACGCAGCCATTTCGGTTATGCACCCCAGAGGCCTTGTCTGGAGACCTCTCTAGCAGTCTTTGCCGTGTAATGGCTAGTATGGATGTTATGCTACTGCGACCTGTCTGGTAGGATTCCAGTGGTGTACAGTTTCTACAGTACACCAGTTTCTACAGTATCATGAGTGTATTACTGGACTGTGATGAAGACAGGTTCAGTGTGTGTCATCCATTAGACCTTTGCTCACATACATTTAGCAGAATTTAGCATAGTAAATGCTTATATGCTTTAGAATTTACCATAATTTGTAGCTATTTGTCACTTTTCTGGATCATTGGTCTTTATTGCTTTTGTTTGTCCAGTTTAGTTTTAATTTGGTTGTCACAGAGAAGCCTGGGATGTAAAAATAAAACAAAAAAACCCAAACAAACAAAAAAAGTTTTCCGCACAAAATATTAGTTTTCTAATTCCAGTCCGTTTAAAATTCTATTTTTATTGTCATATTGTTTTTCTGTGAAAGCTGGGTAATATGCCCTCAATACAGCCCACAAAGAAGAGGGCCTATCCTCCAGTTTCCTTAGACTATGTGAATTTTTTACTGGCAAAACTGCAAACACTGTTACATACATCCTTATGATAAACTATTGTTTTCTCATTGATCTCCTTTGTTAATTTTGTTAACTAATTATTATTGCTATGTTGTGCATTGGATTGGGCAGATGTTAGACTGAGCGCCAGCTAGGACTTATTGTTTCTCAAGTCAACAATCCTTGCGTTATGAGTGCTAAAGTGGGACCTCTGGCCCTGAGACACTTTTCTGACATATACAACAAGCGTGTATGATTTTATAAATCTCTGACCCCCTTGGCACACCTACTGTAATATGTTGCACCTACCGCTCCCAAGACACTGGTCCTACGTGGTTTGAAGAGGCCACAGGATTCCACTGTTGTTCAGTGGCCACAGGTGACATAAGTCTCCATCCTTAGGCTATGTTCACACTATGTAAGTTTCGTAATAATCACGGCTGTTGTTGCCCGCATCCGAATTCAGCAGCAGGGAAGATCAACATGGCCTTATGGTGTATCCAAAAGCAGGCTGTAAGCCTAAGGGCCCTATTCTACCGGCCGATTATCGTTCAGATTATCGTTAAATTGTTTGAATCTAAACGATAATCGTTCGTTTGAAATGCAGTTAACGATTAACGACCGAACGAGAAATCGTTGATCGCTTTATAAGACCTAGACCTATTTTTATTGTTGCTCGTTCGCAAAACGTTCGCAAATCGTTCGCATTGAATAAGACGTTGTTCGGTCGTTCGCAATAGATACGAACGCAATAGCGAATAAATAGCGAAGAAAAACGATTGCAATTACGATCATAAGTAACGATTATCGTTCCATGGAAATGAGTGAACCTTTTCAGGTCTTTCGCAATAGCGGTCGTTTGAGATCGTTAATCGTTAACAAATATGCAAACGATAATCGTCCGGTGGAATAGGGCCCTAACTAAAGACAAGTAGAGCTGAACTTCTCCTCATTACACTACTCTACCGGGCCAAACTACTTATTCCTGGACAGTATGAGCGCTGACAGGTAACTAGCACATGGCTAGAACCAAACTGGTCTAAGCTAGATGCCTCCCAGCCGGTGTATATGTGTGTGTGTGAGGGGGCTAGGTTAGGGAGACCTCTTGAAGGAAATTACCTAATTTAAGTCTATGTGGACTTTTCACAAACGCTTACAATTTCTACCATTAGTTGGCAGCAAAGTAGCAATGCACATTGCACAGTGTAGTCACAGATAAATGAATAGAAAACATTATGCCTAACTACTGCAGAAATTGTGATACTGCAACAGTACTACAATCATAATACAACCAAACACTTCAACGGAAGCAGCATCTGTCCAAGGATACTGCAATACAATAGCTTTTTAAAGAATGTATCATATCATGGAGATAATTGTCGAGTGTAAATGTAAGTGAATTAACCGCATGTAATAGGGGAAGAGATCAGCATGTTCGTTGGTTGATCACTCGGCCGATGGTTGATTAAGACAAAGGACCGCTTGAATGATCTAGCTTTTGTTTGGGCAAGTCTGGTTGCATGATTACTGAGCCATGTAATAGAAAATGGGTACCATCCATCGATCACTAAGCGGCTCAACATTTAGGGGGAGATTTATCGAAGGGTGTAATATTTAGACTGGTGCAAACTGCCCACAGCAGCCAATCACAGCTCAGCTTTCAGCTTTGGTAAAATGAAGAGGAGCTGTGATTGGTTGCTGTGGGCAGTTTCCACCAGTCTATATTTTACACCCTTTGATAAATCACCTCCTCAGTGTGCAGTGAAAATTCAGCTATGAAATTAATTCAAAGTTCACAACCAATACTATTGCATTTCCTGTTGTCAAAAGCAAAAATAGATGAAAAACTCCTTTAACTACCAGAACACCTGATTTTTCAGTTTTTAAATGAAGTATGAACCATGCTTGTTTCCAGAATTTTTTCCAGAAAATTTTACTTTTGAATAGTTTAGGTAAGATGTCACAAAGGATCCTATTATCAGACTAGTGATTTTCTAACAAAATCTGTGTTCTAGTAAATAGATGGTTTAAGAGCAGCTACTTAGCATTACACAAATATCTACACTTTAATAGCCTTTATTTCCCAGCATGTTTTACACCTCTGAAAGTCAAAACAAGTTGGGGGAAGCCCTAACAAACAATACCGTATTTACAAGCTAAGTCTAACAAAGCGACAGTGAAGTGGTTAAGTCCGTCTGGGAGCTTTTGGATTAAATTGCATACAATCAGCTCATGTTCTCACAACCAGCTCTACAGTAGAACACACAAACATGGAGACAACGGACTGCAATTCAATAAACTCTAAAGTCAGAAGCAGCTACACCACAGACTGCTTGCTAGAGAACCTCTGAATGTACAACAGGAGCAGCAGATATTTCATATTGTGTATGTTCCAGCATTCTAACACTTCACTGTTCATACAGAAAGGAAGTGCAAAAAATAGAGGATAGAGGTTTCGACTTTTTCATTGGCTGCAAATTCTAACTAGCGTCAACAAAGAAAACTGCATCTTCTGCTAAAATACAACCTGTACATACTAAAAATAAACTGCAAAAACAGCACATTAACATCTGCATATGGCAGCAGAAGAATGTAATGGTTCCTGAGAAGAACCTGATACAGCCAAATATCCAAGTCATTACTCTCAAAGTGTATCACTTATATAGCATTAAAGGGAAATTATCAGCAGGTTAGGAACATCTAGCCTGCTGATATGTCCCTGTAATGCCCAGAGTGCTAAGGATGAAGATCCAGTGTTTGGGTGCACTGGAGGCGGGGCTACCAATCCGCAATGGCCGACCATGCCTAATATAAGTAGAGTGGTGCAGAGCCATCCCAAACCACCCCAATATTCATTAGGAGGGACAAGCTAGCCAGGGCGGAGGGCTGTAGTCCTGTCCCCAGTGCACCAAACATCTCAATATTAAATAAATTCATAGTATCCCGAAAATAAGATATAGTAAATTATTATATTAGCTATTTTTCATGCTATACTAAAATCAGAAGAGGGGCAATACATATTTTCCTTAAAAACATTCAGAGGCATAACTAGAAAGGGCTGGGCCCCATAGCAAACTTTTGATTGGGCCCCCCTCCTCTCCCTGTCCCACTATAGGTAACCCCCCTGTTTGTTAGCCCTCTGCCCAGTAGCTAGAATATGTTAGGCATCTCCCCTGGTATGCCCCCCAATAGATAGCGCCACCCATGGTAGACATCTCCCCTAGTGTCCCCCATGATCAGGGTTAAGAACAAGACCAGTGATTTAACCCCCTAAATGCTATGATCTATGGCAACCATTATATTTAGAGGGCTCGGATCTGCGTACTAGACCTTTTAGGCCTCTGTTTGGCACCCCACAATGCAATTGTGTGTCGGGGCATCTAGGGACCTTCTGAAGGATGATAGAACTTCTATTACAGTCTGCCATTTAAAAAATGCCCATAAAAAGAGGATACCAAAAAAGTACAGTTGGTCCCACAAAAAACAAGTCCACATAGGCTCCATGGATAGAAATGTAAAAGTTATGATTGATAAGTGCATTAGATTAGATACCATTTACATGTACAGTATGTAAAATCTTTATTTGGACAAAAACATAATATACAAATACAATTAACATGCAAAAATAAAAGCAAAATACATAAAGGGAAAAAGTCATTTCGAGTTTAAAATGTACTATGCTTTGTGTATCTCAAATACTGCAGTTAGTGAAAACTCTGATTTGGCAAGCTCCTGAATTACCAAATAAGTGTCATATGGCTACTACATAGAGAATGAGAATATTTCTGAAATAATCAGAAGCCCAGGCTCCCCTAATATTAAAAGCTGTATTCAAAACAGTGTGGTGTTCAGGATAGTGAGGAGACAGGCTGTGCTATCAGTACACCTATCAGTCTAATACATTACATTTGGAGGATAATCAATTGGCAGAATGCCTAAAAGTCTGGGGTAGTGCTGGAGGTCTGATGCTGAGGAATATAAATTAATTTGTCAGGCTGGATTTTTTCTTTTTTTTGACTCTATTGTTTTCCCTTTGTCTCTATAAATTTAACACATACCTTTGGTATGGCACATATTGGGGCAATCTACCATCTTCACATTGGTTATTTGATTATTAGTAATGCCTGAAACATAAAAAAATAAAATCTAAAATTTGAAACAAGTGTGAAGCATGTGTCTTTGAAGGGTTATCCAGGCTTACAAAAACATGGATACTTTCTTCCAGAAACAGCACTACTCTTGTCCTCTTGTCCTGGGTGCTGGTTTTGTAGCCTAGTTCCATTGAAGTGAATGGAGCTGAATTGTAATAGCACACACAACCTGATTAGTGGTTTTAGGGTATTTTTGCAAGAAACTAGCTGTGATGTTTCTTATCCTTGATAACCCCTTTAACTGTGGTAAAACTAATTGATATGTTTAAAGGAAAATATGTGCATTCATAGGCCTCAATGATTCTACACCAGTGAGAGGATGGTGGTAGCAGTAGTGGATTATAATAGGGGCGTTTAGGGCGGCAGCCCGGGGCCCTAAACTCCTGGGGGGCCCATGACCACCCAAAAAGAATTATACTTTCAGTGGTGTACTTTCCCCTGGCTACACTTCCGCCATGATTTGCAAAAAATCACTTTTTTATGGCAATTTTGAACAAATCAGGACATCATGACATTATCTGTCCTGTACTATGAACGCCAGGCTAGTGCTTCCATAGTTACAGTGGGGTGGGGGGGGGCCCAGGCTTGGTGAACAGCCCGGGGCCTATGGTAAAGTTAATCCGTCCCTGGGTGGTAGCCAGGACACAGCTCTTGACTGTTATAGGTCAGTAACTTTTAACAATTCTTTATAAAATAGGAGAAAGGGACAAGGAGTTTAGGGGGGACTATATTTCACTTTCACTTTTTCATTCACTTTTTGATACAGTTATGGCTTTAGACGTCGGGTTTACTGGAATTACTGTAGGAATCAGAACCTTAACCTTTTGCATTAGAATAACCATGACCTGGTGACCTGTAGCTACTTATCAGATGAAGCCAACCAGAATGTTTTACCTTCAATTAATTTCATGAGCATTTATTACCGCTATGCTTGGTAATTTCCAATTAGTAAAAGAAGGTATACTGATTTACTAAAGCTGGTAATGAATGGTAACTGATTTACTAAGTATATGCTACGCTAACTGCACCTCAGCTTCATGCTCAGAAAAATGCTGTCCCCGAGGACCTGTCAAGATGACCTTTCTCTTGTAGAAAAACTTGTTCTCAAATGAGATATAAAGGCAAAAGGAGTCTTAAGAAGCCTTCACAGGCACCTGGAAAAGATAGATATTAGATAATGCATTGCAGCTCAGTGAATGAGGCTAATGAGGTTAACCTGCAATACCAAACACAGACTAAGGACAGGAGTGGCGCTTTTCCTGGAAAATAGCTTTTTTTTGTGTGCCAATTGTATATAATCCCTTAATGTATGTTTAGAAAATGTACTCGGATAAGCTGTATGAGTTCTATAGCACAGATTATCCACTGCACATATTAAAGGGGTAATCCGGAAAAAATTTACTTTTCTTGTATCCACAAGATAGAGGAAAAGTAGGAGGTCACGGGGGGTCCGACCCCTGAACCCCTAGCAATTTCCATATCAAACCCCGCCGGCTCTGTTATGAGTAGAGCCCTGGGTCGGTGCACAACTAGCGGTTCTATTCATTCCTACGGAGAGACGGAAAGAGCCGAGTAAACTAGAAGAGCCGGTGAGGTCCGATACGGAGATCGCCCAGGGGTTCAGGGGTTGGACACCCGGGATCTCCTAATTTCCCCCTATCCTGTGAATAGCGGTAAAGTTAATTTTTCCTGGAATACACTTTTAAGCTTCACAAAGTCCTTCATACTATCAGAATAACTCTGCTTCTTGTTACAAAACAAGAAAACATATTAGTCTTGCAATTCCTTAAAATATTCATAAATGTAGCTATATCTAAATACTCTAATGTTTTATCCATCTTTTCTCCTCTACTGTTTCATCTTCCATTCCAAGATACTGAAGACATAGAAATCACCCACAAGCACTCTCTGAGTGTTGAACGGAAAGGTAAAGTTACAGTAAATTGATATCAGATATATAAATAAATAGATGTTACCCTTCTAAATCCAATTAATGCAAGGCCATTTCATCCTAAATCACACACTTAAGACCTGCATTATGTAGATCAATGCACCCTCGCTGAGTTCTCACACTCTCCTTTCAACACCTGCTTTTATATGCTTTCCAAGCGTCGTGTCCTCTGGTTGTCCTCGGGACATGTGTGATTTCCAGTTACACCCCAGCTTTCTAGTATCAGTATGGCTTTCATATATGGGCCATGTGGCTGACACTTGTATCATTACATATCATGTGGTTGGATGCCACTAGCATTGGCAAAAGGAATTCGGAAAAATTGCCATTGGGACATTACAGATAATTATGTCACCAAAACTCTATACAAGAATACATCTACATTAGTGCTGTATACTGCGAATAGGCATAGTTACTGTAACTTACCTAGGCCTTCAATTCAGAATATGTAAAAGAACCCCCTTACTAACCATGTACCTGTACCATTTATTGTACTGGAGTTAGTGTGATAAGTGTGACAGGTCCCTCTATACCATCTATGTGTCTGTGACCTAGGTGTTTCATTACATAAGAAAACATGAGGAAAATGCTTAAAGTTTCACTGTCCATATAACTTTCAAAATCTAAATCAACAGTAGATATAATATGAAGCAAGTTTGCAATTTACATTCATTCATTACTGCACTTCCTGTATTCGGACTCTTTTTCTTCTCAAAAAACTGAAAACAGTCAGAAAACAGGAAGTCCATCCGAGCGCTCACAGAGAGAAGGCAGTCATGTGATTGACAGACATTGAGCCGTGACTCTCTGTACTGTTTGGAATTCCTGTGTTTAGTCTGTTTTTTTCAATCTGTCTTTAGGAGACTGGACCTGGATTTCTGGTAAGTTAAGCTTTGTTTTACAGCTTGATAACAAAAAAAAAAATGAATGTACATTGCAAACTTGCTTTATTTCACAGTTATAAGTTATAACGACAGTGACACTTTAAAACCAAGTTTAAAGTACACTAACTGAATGGTGTTCTAATGGCTTGTAGTTATGGGATCACAACTATCTATACAGACCAATCCCATAAAAAAAAAATGCCTATGAAAATAAAGCTTTGTTGTTGGGTACTACAATGATGTTCGATGCTGGTCCTTGATATCATACATGAGAAAATAAGGGTTGTATTTTGGGGGTCAGTTAAATTTACCTAGACTAAATAGAGGTAAAGAGGAGGCAAGAGTTAAAAACTATAAAAAACAAACTTTTCCCACCCAATTTCTGCCCATTATAGGGGATTTCCAGTTATATGAATATGTTTCACAAAGACAGAGGATGGGAGAAAAAAAAAAAGTTCATCCCTTCTCTTGGTCCTAGTCCAGTGCCACCACTGCACCAGAGTCCCCGGCAGAAGTGCCCCGGTAACATCAACAAACACTGTGCACAGTATGCTGCCTTGGTTACGCACAGTTCTCCTGTTTGCTTCTCCTTTTTGGCTGCAGAGGTCCAAGCACAGTATAAATTCATCTCTGTTTAAACATTTCTTGTGGCCATTTAGAGATCAGTGATCCTAGTTATTAGCAAAGTATTGTATAGTGTAAAAAAATCGGCACATCTGTTTTATTAGGGGGTTCACTGACGTCTTAAAAGCTCTAGAAAAGGAGATTTACTAAACCAATAATAGGAATCAGGTAGCAGGAATGTTTTATAATACTTCCCTCCCCTCTGGAAATATTTTTATTAAACACATAAAATGAGAAATTGTCGGGAGTCTGTAATGTTTCTCGAAGGGAGAGGAAATGTCCCACCTGAGCGGGGCAATAATGGTGTGTGTATGACCTGGTGAGAAGACGCGGTGGCAGCAGGTGAGCCGGTGAGAGGTGACGTCTGTGTTCTTCCATGTTGGTAACATAAATATATCTTGATATTTCCTGGAGGTACTAGTTTTACTGGAAGACTTTGTTCACAATTAGATTTTTTTTTTTTTACATTTATATAACCTAACACTTTCTTTTTTCTCTCCTTCCCACTTCCCTTGAGGGTGTCTGTCACTGTAACTCTTGCCACCTGCTTCACTCAGGTGTGAGGGGTTTCCATGGCAACCATCCCCAGGCAGAACAGGCCAGAGCACGGCTAATGTTCCTTCGTCTTCCATTATTAACCACTTCTGTCCTGGGGCATCTTCATAGTTTCGTGTCTTAGGAATTTCAAAGGCCTGAGGCCCAAGGGCCCTGTGACCTATTCTAAACCTCTCTTATTACCAACAATCCTTGAAAGGCCCCAACAAGAACTTGTTTAAGTTTGGATATGCATGACTGTCATGTTTTCCAGTGGGCGATGAAGGTTGCAACACTTTTCACATAGTATCATTTTTTTTTAAAGAAGTCTTTTTTTTGCTTTGGACATGCTCTGCCATAGGCGGGGATTTTGTCAAGGACTCTTGCCTTTGAGTTCACACGTTGTCAGGAGGTGTGGTTGCTCATCAAAATAACAAAATGAGAGCGTGCAAAACATGCCGTGCTCAGGGGATGACTTTATACACTTGTGTAGAGTTTCAGATCTAAACCCTATGGCTAAGTTTAACATTATGAGCCAACAGAAAATGTTACAATTTAGGTCCTGTGTACACTGTGCTCCATCTTCCTGTCAGGTTACAGGAATATTTTCCAATATATCCCCCAGACCAAAGGCTGCAATGTATGCTACTGCATAGGCATGGAGTGGCATACATTACCCATGGCACTGAAAAAAATCTAGATACTGTGCAATATGTTTTTATGTGGTGGTCTCTCGTGCACATTTTATACCTCCAACTGGAGAATGATGGCCTATAAATAGCTTTAACGTATGTTTAATCAGGTGTTTTTTTCCGCTATTTAGGTTGAATGTAGTCTTCTGATTCACGATGCACAGAACCTTAGAAGTAGCAATTACTGCTATATCTAAATAGCTAAAATTATTGGCCTCATTGCATTTAAGTATTATCTGATCCATACGTATTCTTGATTTTTCAAATTCAAAATTAGAATTGGATGCGAGCAAGAGGAGTAGTATAGGATTGTATAGTATTTATAGTATATGTACTTACAGTGACCTAGGCTCTTCTGTAATTTTGGTCTCGCTTCGTGGTAAATGCAGCTATGGCCTTACCACTTACCATAACAATGCATAGGTTATAGTACTGCGTACAACCCTTCAAGTGATTTTCTGGGAAATAAGAAATGTTGTCGGTAATGCAGTTTACTGACAGGCTACATCCCATCCCTTCTTAATTTAGTTGTAGCTGTACCTCAGAGACTATGCAGGAATGGAGCACCATGTAAAGGTTTATGCACATGGAGTAATTTTGGCAGAAAACGCCGCTGCTCGTCCCCACACACTCTCGCTTTCCTCTCCACCAGCTCCATAATCTCCATTATATGGTCGAGCAGATTCTGTCGTCCGTCCAAAGAATGAACCTGTTCATTCTTTGGACGGACAGCGGAATCTGCCCGACCATAGAATGGAGTCTATGGCACCGGCAGAAATGTGCGTGGGCGCAAGCTGCGAAATCTGCGCAAATTACATAGTGTGCAGATACCCTTACTAAGTAGAAATGGCGTCACCCTGTCTCTTACTGTCTGTTGTAGTGTGCTCTCCATTTCTGCAGAACCGCAAAGGCCCACAGGCAATGTAGAGGGAATATTTCAGACATGCAGTATACAGTCTTAGGCCATGTTCACATGGCGTAGGAGACCAGCCGTTCCGTGACCCATCATCGCGCCAGTACTGCAGTACTGCATCGGCAGTACTGCATCTGTGCACGCATTAGAACTCCCCACAGCACACTATGAAGCTTGCGGCTGCAGCCGCTCGCTTCATAGTGTGCACTGACATGGTTTTCCATGGACGCTATTCACTTTTACGAAAAGATATAAACGGCCATACTTTTACGAAAAGATACGTTGTGTGAACATAGCCTAATACTTGTATCAATGTAGGCGGCATCCTGCAGGATACATTTACCCCAATATAATAAAGTATAATATGCTTATTAGTGATGAGCATCAGTCTTTTGCTCTGTCTCAGAGGTTCCTCACACATTTTTAAAGGGCCAACTCTTTTGGTTTTAACCTTTTTACTGTTTAAATAATTAGAGAACATTTTAGGGTTAGTTTAGCTTTCTTTGGCATTAAGTTCCCCGGTCCCCAGCTTTGCTTCTTTTATCAGTTTTTTTTTTACATGTTATTTTTTCCCTACAGCTTTTAAAATTTCTTTACACCCTTCCCGTTTAGATAGCCTAACTTCTTTCTTTTTGGTTTTATGGGCACATTTACATTTTATTTATCCACATTTATTCCCATAAAATATGTACCTCTTACAGTGGAAATGTAACATGCTTTTAAAAATATCCCATTTAGTGGCTGTACCCTTTTAACATTGGGACATTATCCCAATCTATAAGGTTAAAGGTATCTCTAAGGTAAATGAATACACACAAAAGTAAAAGCGATTGGCATAACTCCCCTTAGTCGCTTTGCGCATTCAATAGTTCCGTCAGGAGTACACAGCCTTGTCACTACGGTGGTGCAATCAACTCCTTAAACAAGGGCAATTGTAAGGATAATCCCAAAAAGAGAATACATGGAGGGCTCTCACCTCTTCTTGAAGTGACGCTTTAATAACTATTGGAGGAAGACACACAATCCAGCATCAACACTGTAGCAGTCAAGGACGCTTAGATATGGACACAGGTGAGGAGCAGATGTTTCGTACGCATACACGCTTCATCAGACATCGCCATTTGTGCATGTCATTAGTAAAATACCCTAACAAGATAAAGTACACAAAAAATAGATGTTGCAAAATTTAAAACCGATACATTGCTTTAAATTTTGCAACATCCATTTCTCCTATTCATTTTACAGTGTTGATGCTGGATTGCATGTCTTGCTGCACTATCACTTTAATAAGCGTCACTATTTAATAAAGCATCACAGCAGTAAGTGTCCCCCCCCACCCCCTATATTCTCTAAGCTGAATGAATTTTGCCTTCCAGAAGTTCAGTGTTTTTATGGCTCCTTGACAGAACATTCTATTGAAACACAAGTTGAATTGTATTATTTTGTGATTATTGCCTGGGCTTCTAGCATTGGTTAACAGGCAATTTAGAGCTTTTTAGAGTTTTCTTTTTTTTTGCTTTTAAGCTTATTCTAACTCCCATGTACATTAAGTTTTAATTCTCTATTCTTTTCATGTGTATTTAGTCATATTTTTGTTGTAACACATGCTATGTTTTTTTTTTATCCTCATTTTATCATTTTGTGGAGAACCCCTATTTTGTCTACTCTTCTGCAAAGTATACCATTTTGACCATTCCTCCTGCAATATATGCTTCAGTTCATCAGTATTTCTGGAAAGCGTTACACACTGTTCTTTTCAGCTCATTCCATCACATCCCAATAGGGTGAAGGTCAGGACTTGGCTATTCAAAAACATAAATCTTCTATTTTATCATCCTTTAGTTGATTTACGTGTGTGCTTTAGGTAATTGTCTGTTTCATCACCAAACGTCTCTCCAGCTTGGGATCATGGACTATTGCCCTTATGTTTCCTGCAAAACTTTTGAGTTCATTGTTACTTCAGTAACTGAAACGTAAACAGCCCCAAACCATACTCCCTCTACCATGCATCACAAATAGGATTATTATTATTATTATTATTATTATTATTGTTATCTATTTATGAAAATGTAGCTTTTGTGTTCGTTCAAACATAGCATAGTGTTTAACCCCTTAACGACATCGGGCGTATACTTACGCCCTGATGCCGGTAAGAATGTTCAGAGCGGGGCCGCGCGGGGCTTCTAGTATAAGTGTAAAAGTTAAAAAAAAAATGTTGTTAACAGTAAAAAGCCCCCTCCCCTAATAAAAGTCTGAATCACCCCCCTTTTCCCAGGTTATAAATAAAAGTAAATAAATAAACAAACATGTTTGCTATGGCCGCGTGCTTAATCGCCTGAACTATTAATTAATCACATTCCTGATCTCGCACGGTAAATGGCGTCAGCGCAAAAAATCCCAAAGTGCAAAATTGCGCATTTTTGGTCGCATCAAATCCAGAAAAATTGTAATAAAAAGCGATCAAAAAGTCATATATGCACAATCAAGGTACCAATAGAAAGAACACATCATGGCGCAAAAAATGACACCTCACACAGCCCCATAGACCAAAGGATAAAAGCGCTATAAGCCTGGGAATGGAGCGATTTTAAGTGACGTATATTTGTTGACAATGGTTTAAATTTTTTACAGGCCATCAGATACAATATAAGTTATACATGTTACATATCGTTTTAATCGTAACGACTTTAGGAACATATATAACAAGTCAGTTTTTTTTTTCAATTTCACCACACTTTGAATTTTTTTCTGGTTTCGCAGTGTACTTTATGCAAAAATTCTGCCTGTCATTGCAAAGAACAATTAGTGATGCAAAAAATAAAGGCTCATGTGGGTTTCTAGGTGGAAAAATGCAAGTGCTATGGCCTTTTAAGCACAAGGAGGAAAAAACTAAAATGCAAAAATCGAAATTGGCTCTGTCCTTAAGGGGTTAAGCACCAAAGGCAAACTTGAACTGTCAAAAATTTGTTGTTGTTTTTTTTTTTTTTTTTTTTGTACAGCAGCAGCTTTCTTTGTGGCATCCTTCCATGAACACCATTATTTTAGTAGTGTTTCTCTAGTAGTGGACACATGAAGACATTTCTGAAGTTTATAGAGCATTTTGCTGTTACCCTTGGTTTCATTCTCACCTCTCGCAGGATTTCCAGTTGTGCTTCCGGAGTACTGTACATGGAAGAGTAACAGCAGTCCTGAATTATCTCCATATGTAGACAATTTGTCTGTGTATTGATGTACACCCAGGTCATTAGCAATGCTTTTGTAGCCTTTTCCTGCTTTATGTGTTTTTAACAAATCTTCGAAGATCTTCTGAAAGGTGTTTGCATCCTCTTTTATTATTAATCAATATAATGGGAAAAAAAATAAAAATAAAGACCTTGTAGTCCCGACAGCAGCCCACACATATTTTACCCCTGGAGTCAGCAAGACTTATAACTAACAAGAATATTATATCTTAAATTACAAACAACTTTGCATAAATGAATAGTAAAAACACATTTTGTACAATATTTTCTTAAAGAAAAATTTTCAGCTTCAATGAGAGATCAGGTTACACTGCTAATCAATGGACAGGGAAGGGAGGAAGTGTGACACAGCTTATACTGCTCTGTACTGCTCTGTACTGCTCCTTCATGCTGCTGCTGCTGTTACTACTATTAAAGGTTTTCTACAGAGCTAGGGAAGAAGGCTCTTCTGTATATGTGTGTCTTGTCCATTGAAAAGGAGCTTGTGACCACCCTCTCTTGAGCTGAACGTGGTAAAAGCTTACATCTAGAAATGAAGGCTGCTAAGGGTAGAACTAATAAAAATGCATATACAAGACATGACAACAGATCCTGAAAATGGGTCCTAAGTGCCTCCTTCCTACCTGACCTCTAATTAAAATGCAAAATTAAAATGCATAAACAAGGTGAATCTTCAGCCCAACCACTAAAAAACACCCCCAGAGGATCTTTGGCATTCAACCTTTCCCATTTATTCCGGCTTTTTATTGGCATATCTTTATATACATTATCTCTCTCATCTTAGAGTAAATTCTTTATAGTCCCTTTTTCTTATTTTCCATTCCCAATAACTTTAATACTTCAGGATATTCTTGCACCAAGAATAGACCCTTCTCTATTGATTACATATATCCGTGTTGTAATCTCCCATACTCAAGCCAACTTGTGCCTTTTAAGCCTATTTTTCCTGGGTAAGAAGTGGCATCTAGACAGTGGGAAGCCAAATAGGCAGATAATAGCTATAATTAAAAACCTAAAAGAAAAAAAATCAGATTTCTATGATTAAGGAGGGAGGAACAGAAATTAGGACCCAAGAAGGAATATTGGCCTGCTTCCTAAGATACTATAATAAGTTATATAGGTCAGAAAGCGTTAACACACAGGAGGAAATACAAGTCTTTTTGGACAAAGTAAACCTCCTAGTATTATCAGAAGAAAAGAGGGAATTACTGGGTGCCCCCCTTTCAGTAGAGGAGTTTAGAAGTGTATTGAGGCAGACTTGTGGAAACTCCTCCCCAGGTGGGGATTGGCTTCCATACGAAGCATATATGGAGAACAGTTGGTCCCGGCTTTGCATAGGGTGGTGATGTCATCTCTAGAAGAAGGAAGGCTACCTGACTCTATGAGGGAGGCCAGAATTGTAGTTATACATAAAGAAGGGAAAGATGTAAATAAAGTAGATTCCTATCGGCCAATATCCCTGGTGAATGTAGACGTAAAACTATTCGCAGGGGTATTGGCCAATAGATTAAAAGGGGTTTTAAAAGACCTGGTGCACCCAGATCACAAGGGGGTTGTCCCCGGTTGTCAGATAAAAGAGAGTATTGGCAGGTAATTCCACAACATGCAGGTTGGTACTAGTGGAGGCTCCCACTCTATCCTGTCCCTTGATGCCGAGAAGGCCTTTGACAGGGTAGAGTGGTAGTTCCTTTGGGGGGTACTTAGGAAAATGGGCCTGAGTGAAAAATATATAGAGATGGTCAAATTGTTGTATACTGACCCGCAGGCAGTGGTATTAGTAAACGGACTTATATCAGGAAGATTTACTCTAGAAAGGGGGACTAGACAGGGGTGTCCGTTGTCACCGATATTATTTATTTTGGCAATGGAGCCCCTGGCTGCTATGATAAGGGAAGACCAAGAGATAAGGGGTTTTGGAGTAAATGGGAGGGAGGACAAAATAAGTCTTTTTGCTGACGATATGCTGTTATTCGTAGAAAACCCGGAAAAATCTATAAATTAATGGATATGATGATAAATTATGGAAGTTTTGCGGGCCTCAAAATTAAATGGGGAAAATCTACGCTAATGCCACTCTCAGGACCATGGTTAGATCACCCGAGCCCTCAACACCTGAAAATTAAAATCTTGAAGAAAAGGGAAAGTTTCAGATATTTGGGGGTGCATGTGACAGGGAAGGTGGAAAAGTTTGGAGATAACAACAAAGTCCCAGTAATGAAATCCCTAAAAGAGAAGGTTGCAATATGGACCAAATTAATTAGGTCTAAAGCCGATAGAATAATGCTAATAAAATCGGTAGTATTACCCAAATTACTATACCTTTTTAATTCAAGTTTCAAGTTTGGATTGATGATGTTTCCTTTAAGAAGATGGAACAGTTATTAAATAGACTAATCTGGGGAAGGAAAAGAGTATGAATTTGCCTTAGAAACTTTTGTATCTCTTGGAATAATGGGGGATTTGGGGTGCCAGACCTCAAATTGTACTTTTATTTTGCCCAATTGCTTTTATGGTGGGTGGGAGAGAACGTCCCATTCCTCCAGTGGGTGTTAAAGAGTGTAAAAGGAGATAGGAGTGATATAATTGAGAGTTTGGAGTCAGACCAGTTAGAGAATAGAGAATGGGACTGTTTCCCCACAGTCCGATTGTGGACTAAATGTTGGAGATCCGTGAAGAAGATTAACAGGGTCACTAAATAAAACTCTGTTGTGGGATAATCCTAATCTGGAAGAAGTTTATAAAAGTAAGGATGTGCAAGAACTAAGAAAGGGGGGTATAATAAGAATACAAGATACCTTCGTAGGAGGAAAACTCAGAACCTGGCCAGAGCTGCAAAGTGAATGACTAATAACAGTTATTGAAGGTCTATAGGCACCTCACAACCTTTGGTCTTGTGAGGAACCAGTTCTGGGAGAACTATTTACTATTCCACTTCAATGTCTTCCAATTTAAGAGGAAAATAGTTATTATGGATGCCGACACATAATGTGGTATGTATATTCTCAGGCAAGCAAATATTTTTTATGTATAGAGAAGCAAGGGACTTTTATTTGGTATTACCTGTTTTTCTATCTTTAATTTGTCTTTCACTTAGTTTAGACAGCTGTTGACATTTTTATATCCAGTTTTTCATGCTTGTAAACTCCATTACTGAGTCACACAGCTTCTTGATGTCATTCTGAATGACATTCCTAGCTACGTAACCTCATAAATACCCTGGATGGTTCAATCAGCATGACACTGACGGTATGCTTTAGTATTATAGTTCTCTTGGCTGAATTTGTCATGTACTGTATAGAGATTTTTTATTTTCATCAGGGATATCTGTCTATTGTTTGTCTATGCAAACAGATGACAAGTTGTAACTGTGTTCAGATCTCTATTGTCCTGTGGGCTTATATTCAAATTATTTGCAAAAACAGGTAGGAATAATTATCAATTAAATTATGTAACCTCTGGGAATTTTGTGAAATTAAAACTAGATATTCCTTTTAGAATATTGATTTGAAATGGTTGTTACCTTGTAGAAAAGCCAGAAGCTGTTAGGGTCCTATTACATGCCCTAAAGGCCCTTATGCTAAGGATCAAGCAAGTGCCGACCTGTCAGGTCAGCGCTTGCTTGCTCCTTGTTCACCACTTAGGGAGCAGGTGAGAACCGGGGCGGATGTGGGGAACTGCAGGGAGGCTGCCTGGGCAATCGTTAAATCGTCTGGGCAGTCCGTAGAGTGTAGCAGCGGTCTGCTGCCGCCGCTCCGTTTGCACGGGGCAACGGCAGCAGATCGTTGCAAGGCTAATCGTTTATGTTTCAGCCTACTGAAAAACAACGATCGGCCAACATTGTGCACGTCGGATGATAGTTGTCTTCTATTACACAAGGCGATTATTGGCCGTAAGGGCCAAATACGGCCGATAATCGCTTTGTGTAATGGGGCCTTAACACTCAATGTAAAAAAAACAAACAAACAATCTCATAGGAAGGTGCTTGTTTAAAGCGACTCTTTACCCACAATCTGACCCCCTGAAACCGCTTGTACCTTCAGATAGCTGCTTTTAATCCAAGATCTGTCCTGGGGTCTGTTCAGCAGGTGATGCAGTTATTGTCCTAAAAAATAACTTTTAAACTTGCAGCCCCATGCCCAACGGGTGTGGCCTAGAGTGTCTGTGCATTAGGCGTGCACAACCTCTCTGTCCCTCCTTCCCACCCTCCTCATCATTAGGAATGCCCCAGGCAGATTGCCTCCTATTCCCCACCTGTGTCAGCCCGGCACATAGGCTGGATTGTTAAGGCACCTGTGCAATGTTCAGACAGAAGAAAATGTTTCAGTGGCATTCCTAATGATGAAGAGGATGGGGAGGAGGGACACAGGGGTGGTGCAAAGTTAGGGCACAGATATTCTAAGCCCCGGCCGTTGGGCATGGGGCTGCCAGTTTAAAAGTTGTTTTTTAGGACAATAACTGCATCACCTGCCGAACGGACCCCAGGAGAGATCTTGGATTAAAAGCAGCTATCCGAAGGTACAAATGGTTTGAGGGGGTCAGATTGTTGCTACAGAGTTGTTTTAAAGAGTATATTACAAGGCAGTGCAGGCTCCAAGAATGACCATCGATCTTTGTTTGATTCAATCATTTGTCAGCCACATATGCCCTATTATACAGGACAAATTAGGATTTTTACAAAGTCAAAATGCATTACTCCCAAGTGTAAACTTTCTATGTTGCTCTAGAAAGTCTCTGTTTTCTTATTATGCAATAGACCCAAACTTGCATTTGCATATTATTCTATCATGTGTTGCAAGTTGGATCTTAAAAATTGTTATATTCCGATGAATCATGTTACATTATACCCTCTAACATAGATCTGTAGGTGTATTTAGGGTGCAACTAGTTTTTTCACTCTTTTATCTGTTGTAGGACTTTAAACCCCAGCACACATGTACATGTTAGGAGTTGTAGTCCTGGATTACATATACACTAAAGTAGCCATCCTACAGGTTGGCGGGGTCTCTATGAGGCAGGATTCTGTTACAAATTTACCTCATCAAAAAATAGATAGAATAGTAACTGCCATGAGGTGACATAGCATCTCTCCTGTCCATATTACACGCAGCAGCAGCACTGCCCTAACACTGTACATCCTACACTACAATAGTAACAATATAAGGGAAGATTTAACAACGCCTGTGCAGAGAAGCAGGGGAGCAGTTACCCATAGTAACCAATCAGATTGCTTCTTTCATTTTTAAAAAGGCCTTGAAAAATGAAACCTAGAATCTGACTGGTTGCTATGGGCAACCACTTCTCTGTTCCTCTGCACAAGTTTTGATAAATCACCCCCATAGTTCCTTTATTTACTGTTTATAGCTCCAACCTATGCTGCAGTGCTGTACAGAGATTGTAGTCTGCCATGCTGTCCTTACTGCTGCAGTTTCTTCTGGAGACAGATGTTAGCTAGATGTTAGGGGTGTGGCTAAAGAAATGCATAACCCCACCCACCTTATGACTCACTGTTCCCTCACTGGCAGGAACAGGAAACAGAAAGGGAACGTGACATCACAGGAAGTAAATTAAACACAGGCAGAGTGGTCATATGACTGAGCCTGAGAACACAGTAAGCGCTCTAAATAAAAAATAGAAGTATATGTAGAATATGCAACACCCACAGAGGTCAATGCAATGCTAGTTTATTAAAATATCCCGGACAACCCCTTTAAGCTATTGTGCATCCGTGTCACTTATTTGACAGTGGGTTCCTGCAAATGGAGACAGTTATTGAAACACGTTTGTAATCCTGTCTGCAATTACAGACAGGGTTACTAATGTGTATGTGTCCTAGGGATGCAGTCACATATGCAGTATGTGCTGCAGATTTGCAGATATCAATGTACTGTAACTAAATGCATTAATCTGCAGCAGATGTGGATGCATCCTTGAATAAAAAATATAGAAATGAGTGTACCACAAACGTCCCTTTTTGGTCGTCCAAGAAGTTGGGAGGTTTAAAAAGGAAGCAGTTGACAAATGAGCATTTTCTTGCTCATTGGATGATTGATGGCCTTATGACCCTCTTACACAGGACGACAATCATACTGGGTAATAGAGCCCTTACTCTGGCCAGAAACAAAGGATGAGGGTAATGAATGATGTTTGTTTCACAGGTGACAACCAGAATATAACAGTCTTAAGTCCCTATTACTGCAATTATCAGCCATATTTGGCTGATTGTCGGCCATTACGGCAGAAAATCACTTTGTGTAACAAAAGGCAACGATAGACCGACATGCACGATGTCAGCTGATCATTGTCTTTCAGTGTCTTTCAACAAGTTGAAAAACAAATGACAAGAAAAGCAGCGATCTTCTGCTGTTGCTTCATGCAACAGGAGCGGCAGCAGTAGACCGCTGTTATCTTCTATAGGCTCCCCGGACGATCCCGAAGCCCCCCACCCACACTTACATGCTGTTAGCACGTGTAATAGCGTGGCCAGCGAGCGGGGAACAAGGAGCAAACTGACAGGACTTGCTTTCTGCCGGTGATCGGCCTGTGTGATAAGGGCTTTAGAGGTTTGTATGATCTTAGGTCTTTACACCAGGGCATATCACAACCACATTTTTGCATGTTGTCAGTCTGGGTCACTAGTTAAAGTCAATGGCCCTGCCTTGAATATGCCACAGAATATGTTGGCATTCCTTTTCGTTGATATAAAAAAAGTATAACTTTGATTTATTGACAAAACATTTTATGACAAGGACCCTAACGTGTTCTCGGTGCTTGAGTGTGGGTCCTGGTTTAGGCTCTAGTGTATGTATGAACATATAATTGGTTCCTATGCATGTATTACTGTCAGATTGTCTTATAAACAATATATGGCTTGAGAAAATCCCTTGTCACTCATCTGAGTAAGCTTCACAGCAGAAAATTCACACGGTTTGAAAGTCTAACAAATAAGATGATAATCAGTCCTGTAGCAGATTAATTGCTGTCTCTGCATAACTCCCATTTCACTCCCTGGAGAGGTTGATGGATAAAAAACAGGTTTTTACTAGAGAATAATGCAAAGTGAATTGTCCCTGGTCGGTGTTAATCAATAGGCCCTAGCAGACCCTGTAATGTTTAATGAAGATCACTTAGATACACAATTAAGTGAACAAATTGAGGAGGAGCCCTCACAGCTTTGATTGGTGTTCTGGATCAATGGCTTTTATCAGCACGATGAGCTGCAAGGAGGAGGGGAGGATAGTGGAGGAACTGGGACAATCCTTGTCACTTGTCTAATTTAAAACCAGCATGACTCCAGCAATGAAACACTGCAGGAGACGGCATGAAACTGAAGCAAAAGTGCAAGCAAAGGAAGGACAAGATGCTGTATATGTGCCTTATATAATGTTAGTTAGCTGTCAGCATATGCCAAGAAAAGTCAACTAAATTGGCCGCACATCATTACAGATAAGTCTGATGCTTGCTGTACATAGTATATATGTTCAGTAATTTCACCCCTGACCATGTCTGGGCTAATCATGCTGCAAATGCTGCATTATACAGTATATAGGTATAATATGTATTTTGAATAGCCCTGAATAGATCATCAAATGTTAGCAGCAAGGGTGCGGGGTTGGGGGGCGTTGTTCTCTGTGCCTTAACACCGCTACACCTCACTGTGCTTTGTGTCCCCTCCATTGTATAATCAGCGACATCACTGTGAATAGAGCACAGAGAGCTGTAGTGGTGCTAGAGGTCAACAATCCATTGGCCCCATCTCGTTGACACTATTCACAGCCTGAACAGACATGAAGCACTTAAAGGCTATGTTCACACAACGTAAATATAGAAATATAGACATACGGTCTAGTTGTATAATTTTGCTTCCTAGCTTGTTTCTAGGCGGGATGAAACAGGTCATTTATTTGGAATACTGCACCCAGCCCGATAAACCACACAGAAAATTTTTAATTTCAAAATCAAGTTTAACTTAGCTGAAATAAGTATTCCGTGCGCGGCCGCATTGAAATCCACGGCCATAGTTGGAACATTACTGGCCGGAAATAAATGACATGTTCATTTTTCACGGAGCCGTGAAAACAAATGCTGTTGTCTAATACATAGTGTGCATTGTACGACCGTAGTTTGTACATATTGCAGCCAAGGTATAAACCTCCAAACTACGGCCGTAATTTTGCAGTTCGGACTACGGCCGTAGTTTTACGTAGTGTGAACATAGCCAAAAGGGGTATTCTGGTATAAAATATTGTCATTAGAATAAAATTGACACCTCAATACATATACCTTACAAATAAAGCATTGCCACAAAATGTACTGGCTTCAGCACCCATGACAGGAAGTTGTGTAGTCCTTTCATTTTCAGTGCTGTGTTGTCCATGCCTCTTCTCTCCCTCCATGACACATCATCATCTACTGTCTCAGGAGGCTTGGCTAAATCTTGTCTCTGAGCTTCAAGGGGCCAGAAAGTGCTAGAGATTTGTAATTTAATTCTATTAAAACATCTCAAGTCTTACAGTACTTCTCAGCTGCTGTATGTCCTACAGGAAGTGGTGTATTCTCCCCAGTCTGACACAGTGTTCTCTGCTGCCACCTCTGTCCATGTCAGGAACTGTCCAGAGCAGTAGTAAATCCTTATAGAAAACCTCTCCTGCTCTCCAGAATGCAAAACATACCACTTCCTGTATGACATGCAGCAGCTGATAAGTACTGGAAGACTTGAGATTTTTAATAGAAATAAGTTACAAATCTCTGGCACTTTCTGGCACAAGTTAATTTGAAAGAATTTTTTTTTGTGAACTACCCCTTTAAGCCCTGTCCCTTAAAGGGTTAGTGCGGCGCTAAAAAATTATTCACAGAATAACACACATTACAAAGTTATACAACTTTGTAATGTATGTTATGTCTGTGAATCGCCCCCTTTCCCTTGTCCCACCACCCCCGTCCGTGTACCCGGAAGTGTTGGTGCATTATACATTACCTGATCCGTGTCAAGGGCCGTCCGAGTCGCTGCTGCCCGTCCCCCCTCCGCCACGTCACAACTGTGCTCAGCCGCGATTGGCTGAGCACAGTTATGCTCAGCCAATTGCGGCTGAGCGGCTGATGACGTGGCCGCGTCATCAGCTGATAAGTCGCGATTGGCTGGGCACAGTTATGCTCAGCCAATCGTCGCTGAGCATTGGATGACGCTGCAGAGGGCGGCCGGCATTCGGAACAGACGGAGCTGTTCGCCGGCTGGCCGAAGAAGACATCACTGAATGAAGATCGGAGACGGGTGTCGGCACGTGACAGGTGAGTATAGCGCACCACACTTCCGGGTACATGGGTGGGGGGGGTGGGACACGGGGAAGGGGGCCATTTACAGACATAACATACGTTACAAAGTTGTATAACTTTGTAATGTGTGTTATTCTGTGAATAATTCTTTACCGCCGCACTACCCCTTTAAGTGATGCCACCCTCTACATTTAGAGAAGTATGAGATTAATTTAGGCCATGTTGCCTTGTGCTGAACTATACCAGACAGAGGAGCAGACAGGGAATGAATACAGCAGGCTTGCTGGCTGTATGGAGCAATATTCTACTGTATAAAACAATGTTCTGCAAAGGCTCTGGGCAGGGAAATGCCAAGAACACTGTGGGAGGGGAATAGAAAGATTGGGAGGGCTGTGATCAAAAGCTGAGGGAAAGCAATCTATTCTGGGAATTGTAGTACTAAGCATCTGTTTAACCAGCATGTAGTGATTTCTTACACGGGGAGAGAGGACAAAATTGGCACTCCTGGACCGGGCGGCAGCAGGCTGGTAAGATTTAGGCTGGGGAGGGCCTAAACCAATGGCTCTTCCCACCCTGGTGTTACCAGGCTGCTGTCGTTTGGTTTTTAACCCGGCTGGTTATAAAAATAGGGGGGACCCTATGCGTTTTTTTTTTAAATAAATAAATAAATAATAAAAAAAAATGGAAGAGCCATTGGTTTAGGCCCTCCCCAGCCTAAATCTTACCAGCCTGCTGCCGCCTGGTCCAGGAGTGCCAATTTTGACGCTCCGGGACCACTGGCACCCGGCTCTTCCCAGTACCCCTGGTGGCATTGGGTACTGGGGTAATAATAGAGGGTTAGTGTTAGCCATTTTATACCGGCTAACACTAGGCCCCAACTTAGTAATGGCTTCCGTCTATTAGACGGCTTCCACTACTAAGTCTATAAAGTAAAGAAATAAAGACAAGACACAAGTTAAACATTTTTTTTATTCAAATAAAAACACCCCCACACCCCTCATTGACCATTTTATAAAAAAAAAACAACAAACAACCGCTGGTCATCGACGTAGTCCACGGAATCCGACGTAATCCCCAGGATACCGATATCTGAAAAACAAAAAGGGAGAAACACACAAAAAACACACAAACAGGAGCACAACACCCATCATTGTGAGCGGTGTTGGGCACCTTACAGTATGCAGCATCTTTACAGATCGCTGCTTACAGTCTGGCCCCCAAGGGGTTAAGGGAGGCTGTATTGTATCCCCCTTAACCCCTTGGGGGCCAGACTGATGTCAGACTGCATCCATCCCAGCAAGGAAGGGGTTAAGTGACCCCCCTTCCTTGCTGGGAGGGATGCAGTGCTGGGGAGGGGGTGGGAGAGCTCTATACTCACCACGATGTTGTCTCTTCGCTGGTCCGCAGCACAATGAAGTCACTGTGCTGCGGACCAGCTAATTATACGTGCGCTCAGCCGATCAGCCAATCAGCTGAGCGCACATATAATTCTAAATGTTTCTTCTAATAATGCTATTGTGATAACATAATTAGAAGAAACATTTGATGTTTTAATTAAAGTAAAGTGATGATTAGTACAGAATGCTCTATTGCCGTCAATATGAATTAACGGCTTACTGGAGCTTCCTGTACTAATTAATATTTAATTAATAAAACACATTTTTGTTGAAATAAAATCTGTTTCGTTGTTCAATAATTTAATTTAAACGAATCCATCATTGTGCAATTAATTATACTGTCAAAAAATAAATATATATATAAATATACATTTATTTATATATATATTTATTTTAACAGTATATTTAATTGCAAAATGATGGAATTGTTTAAATTTTATTACAACGAAAATGTGCTTTATTAATTCAATATATTAACCATGAGAGGCATCGGCATACTGCAGAGGATCGCAAACCCTAGGTAATAGCAATTCATGTAAACTGTGTTCCCTGCTTTCCCAGATGCATTCCAGAGGTGTTTGCATCACTTTCTTAAGATTTTATTTGTTATTTTTAGTTGAACCAGATTTCCAAGTAAATGACCGTATGTTTTCAGCCGCATGTCTATTTTTTCCCACGGCCGTAGTTTCATCCACACATTTACAGCCGCATAAAAAATACAGCCGCACACATACATAGTGTGAACATAGCCTAAGGCTGCACATCCATGGCAGAAATCTGACCTTGTAGTAAAATATTAAGTGCATCATTAATAGAGAACTGTAATATGAAAATGGGAAAGGGCCCTTATGTGTATAGAGAATATATGGCTGACCCAATTAGGAGTTTGGGATAAGGGAGGCTGTGTCGGAGTATGGGAATTCTATCACCATGTGGATCGTTCCTGCTATGTTTTATGTTAAATCTGATTCCATAAGGATTCTGGGTATTGCATATGAACTTAATATTTATATCAAAGCAAAGCTTATATCCAGACAGCACTAATGAATAATCTTTTAATGACAGCTTTAAGAACTTTGCTTCCTTGCCTAAACATGTAGCCTGCCCTGCGACGAGCATGGCAGCCATTTGTTGCGGTGGATTTGTACATGAGCATTTTGTGCATTGTAGGCATTTTCAGATAATTATTTTTTACTTCTAAATATTTCCATGTATTCAGGGGATGATATTCCGAGACATCTGTTATTACACAGCAGATGCAAGTTTAGCTGAACTGTCTGAGAAGATGTTCTGCTCTCCTGACTTTGATGGATATACTTTGTTGCTTCACTAATATGCCTTATATGAATCCATGTGTAGTACATAATACAATTCCTTTTCATGTCCAGAATTTATCTATTCTCGTAACTCGATGAAATTGGAATTCTGAATATTTTTAAGAGGCAGTACGGAATAAGACCAAGTCCTCTTTTTCTCTAAAACCTCTTTGAGGCACATTTATTACAGTTGAGCCCCTGGCGTACACCATGGAAAAGGTGTAGATTCTTACCTTTTTTGTTGGCGTATGCTAGCCATACCCCCTGTTCACCACCTGATGGGCGGGCAGGAGGCACAGCAAGGTGAGTAGGAGGCATTATTACCTCCTCCTGCTTCTAGACTATCATGGTTACACCTGCAAATAGGTGTAAACCATGCAGAAATCTACACCTGCTCTGGAGCAAGTGTAGATTTCTGTGCAAGTCCTGCGACAAGCGCAGGCTTTACTAAGATGTGTGCGCCTCTTAGTAAACCTGGTTGGGTAAGTGGGGATGGGGTTTTATCTAAGATTGGCGTACAAGTATGCCAGTCTTGATAAATGTTCTCCTATATGTTTTTGCAGTTCAACCATTATCATTTGATTGCTGGGCACAATAATAATTATAACCGATACCCAGAGTCTATGTGAGGATTAGTATTCACAGTTTCTTTTTTAAGCCTTTTTGCTTTCCAGCAAAATGCTGGATAGGATGGTAGGTGAGGGACTTGTAGTGAGGAGATCACCATAAAAATCTATAGAGAGGTTAGAGATGGTGGGAAAGGAGCCTTGTTTAATTAAAAAGAAATCCATCTAGTTGAGTAAGTAACTGGACTGATGTCCACCACAAATGTCAGAAATACAAGATGCATGTTCATATAATTGAAAAAGCAGTCGGCTCTCACCCTTAGTTGCTGGGATGAGGGGGACTGCTTTTTCTATGCCAGTCTGTAAAGTCCTGTTTATCCACATAATTAAAGGCTCAACTTCAATACTAGATTATAGACAGGAGTAAGGATGCATTCACATCATGCTTTGCTTACATGCTTCTCATATGAATCAGAATTTTGTCAAAATGGGAAGCCAATGTATACATAAACATGCAGATAAGTCCAGATACATACCAGCCTATTCCTCCTTTTTTGCTGGTTTTCTGAACACAGAGGGTCACCTAATTTAGTAAAGAAGAGGAGAGGGGCAGGAATATGGTGTTTGAGAAAACATCAGCAATGGGGAAGCAGGCCAGGTAAGTATAACTGTTTGTCATGATCCTTGCAGCCTGGGCAACATATTAAAGAAACCCTGACTTCCCCGGCATTGGGTATATTGGACATAAGTACAGCAGCTGTTTCTCAGGAAGTGCCTCATGTAAAAGGATGGTTATACATGGGTATTTAAGGTTTTTCCAACAAACCAACATGAATGATCCTATGAAGGTCTCTCTACTGTAGGTATCTCAGAATGAGCTATATAGGATGTTTAACCAGGGTTATATTCTAAGACAACACAGTGATAATAATAATAATTACTGTAGACATGTAGCATATTATGTCCCACCTCAGCCAATCATTGTCTCAGAATCATCAGCAATGCCTATGCCAACCCCACACCAGAAAGTGGAGTACCGGGAAGAAACTGGGCACCAGGATAGGAAGCAAAGAGGTAAGGACAGTACAGAAGAGATGGGCCATAGTGCCTTTCTACAGTTCCCTGGAAAATCCCTTTAATAAAATGCTGAGGCTATGATATCTATGAATGCAACATTGCATTTAGCTGTATAATGTAGTAAATCCTAAGGCTATTTATGTTTATGTTTTCACTACGTTTTTTCTTGTCAATTTATAATTTTTTTTAAATGATGTCCGTTATTTTGCGTTTTGAACTCCCGTCAGAGAAATACTGGCTGTTGATACCTTATTCTTGTTCAGGTGGGCTGATTGCCCTTAGGGTGTGTCTTTAATTATAAAAAGTCCATTGAATTTAATAGTAAGGAAGGTGAAAGGACGTAAAAAAAGGAAAGCTGTGTGTGAACAACAAAAAAATAATGTCTATGTTTTGCAAAAGACATCTGAAAATAATTGTCATAATCATTATTTGATGTCCGTCTAAAAAGACGTCTGTCATTCAATACTATGTTGAAATGATGTCCGTTATTCCAGAGACTTCAATGCATTTCACTGCATTTAATTTTTCAAAAATAAACAGAAGCTTACATAAACAGGCTCATGACAAAAAACAAGAGTCATATCAGAAAAGAAAAAGAAGGGGGGGGGGGGGGGGGGAACAGGGAAGGTAAGGCAAGGTACTAAGATCCAGGGGAGTATAAAATGTACATTTCCATTAGCCACGTACTATTGACCCCTACCACTAACAAAAAGAAACAATAGTATACATGTGACAGCAGCATACAAACTTAATGATCCTAGAAGTCACCATGCGGAAAGAAAAAAGAAAACATATTGTCATTTATACATATATTTTTATTTATTTATACATATATTTTTTACTTATTGTGAACATAGCCTATAAATCATATTTTTTTTTAATGAGTTTTATATGTAATTTCATTTAATTTGAGATGTAGCATCCATACATTTGGTCCACAAAATGGTATTAACACATTTCAGCTGGTAACTACTTTTACTCATAGTTTACCTGCAGATTATACAAATTTGTAATTTACCTCTATTTAAAAAGCTCAAGGCTTCCCATACTTATCAGCTGCTTTTCTTTTCAGTCTGACACAATGCTCTCTGCTGCCACCTCTGTTCGAGACAGGAAGTGTCCAGAGCAGAAGAGATTTTTAATGGGGATTTCATACTACTCTGGAGTCAGTTCCTGACTTGTACAGAAGTGGCAGCAGAGAGCACTGTATCAGACTGGAAAGAATTCACTACTTTCTGCAGCACATACAGCATAGACACATAGAAAATTGTCGGCAAAAAAAGACCACTGCCAGAGTAAGGCTCTATTAGAAGATCGCAGATAACACTGATCTCTGCTATGCTATAGCATAGCAGTGATCAGTGTGAGCAATCGAAAGTATGTATGTAATAGTCCCCTGGGGGGACTAAAAAAGTGTTAATAAAAAAAAATTAACTAAATGTTTTTAAAAATGCCCCAAAGCCCCTCCCCCAATAAGTCTAAATCACCCTTCTTCACATTTTATAAAACACATAAAAATAATGAAATAAATAAACATGGACATGGGTGGTGCTATTTATTTTATTTTTTTTATCAAAGACAGATAAGTTTTTTTATATTATCCTGCATAACCCCTTAAACATAGAGTGTTATAAGGTTTTCTACTGACGTAAGGAATGATTTAGAGCTCAATTTGACACCTAAAAGGTTACTTGTGCAGCTCGATGCTAGCGGAATATTTTATGATGGTGGCATTTAATGATAACAGAGACGCAAAGTGCAGTTGTATCTCTTTCCTTTTCAGACAAGGCTGGAGCAAGGGGCACCTTGAGAACAAATGATACAGCACAAAGTCACCTTCAGGGTAAGATGGAAGAAGGATGCAGGAACAAATAACGCAGCATTACAGATCAGACTATAAATCAAGCACAGGATATGTCAGAGGTTACTGCAGTGCACATCGTGATACCTAGTTCATTATAAAATGTACGCCCTGTGTAATGAGCTATCAGGGAACTTCTGCTTTTCAGTGTCTTGCAATAGCTGAAAGGAAGGAAGAAATGAACCAAAGGATCTGTTTGCCGAGGATCCATTAATTTGCTATGAATCTATTAGAGCAGAGCTGTGTGCATGGAGCCATATAGCCTCTATGCTCTTCATACAGACTCCATAGAAATAATGCTTCTAAGGAAGAATACCTTTGTACATACCGAGTTTGATGCAACCTGTCATAGATTTTTAAATTAAATTTTACATATCATATTAAAGGAATACAAAGTTAAAGTACTGGGCTTATGCACCTCTATGGCAGCCCACTATGGCTCTGTACAAAATGGAACGGAAATGTGGATGGGTGCACAAGCCCTTAATGCAAGTCCTATAAAATACATTATTATGACCTGGGCCTGGGCATAAACTGTTTTCTCAATCAAGCTGAATCTCACCACTATATAGAAATCGGGCACCTCCTAATAATATTATATATACACAGCTGCTACAGTTTAAGGATGTAGTAATATATATATATATATATATATATATATATATATATATATGAACCACTACCACAGTCTAGGTTTTTATGTTCTGCTATAAAGTCTATGAAGGGGAGCAAAGCTAATGTTTTTTTTAATAAATGAGAAAATGAAATGTTTAAAGTGTATTTTTAAAGGGACAAAAATCATATGCTGAATTCAGAAGAGGGACCCTTAATATGTAACCTTTTCTAGGGCAACATTCGACCATAACCTAGCCCTAATGCCAAGGTTTTATTCCAGACACAACTCAAGTTAACATAACTTTATATGCACATAACTTTTATAAGCCTACTGTATATACCAGTTCCTTGCTGCTGCTCATATGTAAGGATTTCTCCAGAAATAATATTAACATAAATATTTCAATTTCTAATATTGGTCTGTGCCCACAAAATGCCAGCCAGCTGATCTCTGGTTAGGGTAATGGAGAAGCCGCAAGGAACCACTAATGGGTCAAGCAGCATGAAAGTCAAGACAGCTTCCTTTAAGTATATAGATGTGACCCCCCCCCCCACCACCACCACCACCATTGCGGGACAAATTGTAGTTTGTAGTGACGCTTTTTATTTTACCACAAAATGTAAAGGGAAACTAAAAATAAATAAATATTTTTTTTATTGGTATATGTGGTTAAAGGGAACATACCATCAGGTACACTGCTGCTTCTTCTTTTGCCTTTATTCATTGGCCCCAGCTTGGGGAATCCTGGTGGCACGGTCCTTCTTTATTACGCCGCCCAGTTCCAGCGCTCCTCCACTGTCTTTTCCCAAGCATTGGCCCAGAACGATTTATCTGACAGATCTCTGAAGCCAAAGCCTGGAACAGGCTGTACATAGGGACCAGGTCATAAAGGAAAGACTGAGATTTCTCCTTTTTTCAAATCAATTCCTGGCTTTGGCTTAAAAAGTCTGTCAGATGAATCTCTCTGTGTAAACACACCCTTAGGGTGGTATTACATGGGACGATTATCGTTCGGAAAATCGTTAGATCGTTCGGATTTGAACGATAATTGTTCAGTGTAATAGACAACAATTAAACAACCAACTAGAAATAATTGGTCCTTTGATAGAATTTGGACCTATTTTTATTGTTGATCGTTTGCAAATTGTTGACATGTAATAAGACGTCGTTCCGTCGTTCGCAATAGTGAAGAACGCAGTAGCGACGTAGGATGACTGCAAGAATTATCATGAGTTACAATCATCGTTCTGATTAATTGGATGAACTATTTCAGGTTGTTCGCCATAGCGGTTGTTTGAGATCGATTATCGTTAATCGTCAAAAAATCTCCTTGTGGAATAGTTCCCTTACACTGCCTGTCAATTCAGCAGGCCGATTTTCTATCTACCCATGTTATTTCTGTTACCTGTTTTAGATGAGATGCTAAGAAGACAGGTTTAATAATAGCCTATGGTGTATCTTATAAGAAAAACAAAATTACCAGACTGCTTCTTCTGTAATTTCCTATAGACTTTGTCAATCCAAGCTGTGGATGAAATAGCCTTTAATTTTAGCATCTCACTTCTGCAGACAACTTCTTCTGAACAGAGGCTGAGCTGACAAGCACTGGGGGTTCTTTAATATTTTCTTTGTTTATATCTCCTTTAAGATTACACTTGACTTACCTGTAAATGGGTAATAGTTGGTTGTTTGCTTAAAGTAAGGAATAAATTGCAAACAGGAAATAGTATGGCTGACTGGTGTTCCTAGTATATAGTCTTTGATTCCCAAAAGTAAAAACAGTATTCCCATTCTGACTCTTGGCACAGCATTCTGTTCAAGCCTTTTACTTTATTAACTAGAGTTGTTTTCCTTTTACTACAAGGATGCGGTTGTAGCATTTAAGGCGCTTTGTCCTTCCCTGATCTTCACAGTAGCTGAGCAAAGCTTCAAGCAATACCACATACCATCAAGGTCTAAAAATGCTGCCCCAAAGCACCCAGAGGCTGAGTAGGGACCTTCTGACAAGTTGTGTTTATTACAGATTTGTAGTATAATGTTTTTTAATGCAGTCCCTAAAGCAGAGGGCCAAATGAAAAGGTGGCAATTCTTGGGTTTCGCTCACACAAATTCTCAAAATAATGAGTGCCTATATGCTTTAGACAAAAGTCATTAGTACCTGTTGACTGTGGCGGCATCCCGCCTCTCCCTCGACAGATATTTACTAGGAAGAAAAGGGTTGGGTGTCTTGGATTTCAACTGCACAACCCTATTGTTCTGGGAGAGATAACCCGCCACTGCTGTCAGACAGCGGCCTACCCCTCCACAGTCGGTCAGGAGAGATAGCTGTTGTTCAAACAAATGCATGGTCAACAGCTATTAAAAGTGTATGGTCACCTAAAGGGCTTTGCTACACTGTTCAGAAACTGAACTCCTATAGAACTGGTTGGTGGGTTTAATTCTAGAAAATCTACATTGCATTACTTTTTCAGTTATAGAAGTTAATGTTAGCAGTAATACCCACCTGAGTTACTCGCAAGCTGTAGCCATAATCATTTCAGCCTACTATGCATAACAGCGAAAAGATAGGTTTGGCCAAATATATCTGAGCAGGGATATAGTCTAAAAACAGAACACCAGGAACATGTATAACCTTGAACTATCCCTGGAGATTAGTGATATTGCTGTGTGTCGTTGATGACTGCCTAAAGGTATGATGGCCATATGGTGGTTTTCAATGACATAAGGAGTATGTTATGGATATATACTAGCATGTTCGTAGTATTTTTGTTTCCTGTATTATATATTTTAAAACATTTGTTCACTTCCCATTACTTATACTGCATCACCATCACTGTACACAGATTGTTGTCAGTTATATCCCTATACCCAGCGGGTCTCATATTCAGAACTTCCTGTTTGACACACATACACTCACAAACTAGGACCAGTTTTATGGTAAATTAGATAACATTTCCAGGGCTAGCTTCAGGTTTATGAGAGACAGAGCCCTAGTGGTGCAGTAGCAGAAAAAGCTGCAGAAACTTCTGACACTAGTAACTGGACAGTTTTGCATTGCAAAGGTTAAAAGCAGTAGGTGATAACTTCAATAATAGCCAGCATGCTGGGGTAAAACCTGCAGTGCAAATGACCCTGTACTGTAGATTTTAGTCACAGAATGCAAATGAACTTTGTTACAATTTAATCCTACTCTTTGGTCCCATATAGTAGTTAGGTCCACCTGTGCCTCCATATAGTAGTTGGTTTCCCTTGTGCCTCCATAAAATACTTAGGTGCCCTCCGTGTCTCCTATATATTAGTTAGGTGCCCTCTGTGTCCCAAAATAATAGTATGACCCAAACTGTACATCCATACAGTACATCCCCATGATGCATCCATATAGTACTTAGGTCACTTTGTGTCCCCATATTGTTTAAGACCCCTCTGTGCTCCCACATGATAGTTAGGCCCCATTGCATATTTATATAGTAGCTAGGCCCCCAGTAGATTGTATCCCCTATGTAGCCTTCCTCCGTGTAGCTATCTCCTATCAGAAAATAGCGGCCCCCATGTTGGTAACTGTATGTAGTTACCCCCCATCTCTGGTAAATAGGGATGAGCGAACCGAACCGAACTTTGAAAAAGTTCATAACGAATCTAGTTAAAACAACAACAACAAATAAAATCACAGAATAGACCAGGATACAAGGAATTATCACTCCTATAATCCCTTGTATCCTGGTTTTCTGTGAATATCAAGATGTGTGACGTCACCCCTGTTAGGGTGAGACCTTAAATTAGTCTCCTCAGATATACCTGGGTGCTGCCTAATCAAAAATGTAATGTGAGAGCTGTCTGTGAGTATCAACCAAGACGCATAAAAGCAACTTCAGTGTTCAAGCTGATCTACTTTATTAAGTGAAATTTTTATCTTTACAATTAAGTTTCAAAAAAATAATAGGAGAACCCCGTTTAGTGGCAACCAAAAAAGTTAAAAAAAAAAAAAAAACAGTCCAAAAAAAGTCTCATCACTGTCCCCCCCCCAAAAAAAAGTTCCATCAGCTGTCCCATTGGCTGTCCCATCACTGCACAGTTGTGTAGAAAAATGTTGGTGACTCATTGGGATTCTTAGTTTTCAAGACCGTGCACCCCAGTGCGTATGTCTGGTCCTTTAATTATGGGCAAGGGCAGTACATGTCTGTTACTGCCCATGGGGTCAACATCCTCCCAGAAGACCATCAGAAAGTTAGCCCATTCTTGCCACTGTCACTTCCCCGATGCTTTAGGGGGCCAGTTCTGCCTCCACCACCTTTCAACCATTCGCCGCTTTGACTGCAGTCCAACCTGCCCCATTGTCTTACCAACAATGTCAGGCCCGGCACTATCAGACTGTCCTCCATTTTGTGAGCCTGGGTGAACAGAGCCACAGTGGGCAGGACCTCCTCCGGACCATCAGGGAGGAGATATATGAATGGCTGACCCCACGTCAACTAACGGTGGGAAGGGTTGTAGCCCACAAAGAGAGGAACATTGTCTCTGTAGTGCAGCAGGGAGGTCTGAGTTATACACCTTGTATGGCACATGTGATAAACCTCATAGTGCACAGGTTTCTTCGAACATGTCCTGCCAATTGTTGATCACTTTTGAGGACGCAACTCTGTTTGTGAGCAGGCATGACTATGGGATCAATGACATCATCCCACTCGTCCGTGTTCTGAAAAGTGCGCTGAACAACATCATCAGCGAGGATTCCCAGGCCACCACTCCAAGGCTGAACATCCTCCTCCGTCAATTGTCTGTTCTCAACCATACTGGCCTGGGTACAATCAGGTACTGCCTCCTCCTCCTTCTCAAATAGTCTGTTCTCAACTATACTGGCCTGGGTGCAATCAAGTGGTGCTGCCTCCTCCAATAGTCTCTTTTCAACCATACTTGGCTGGGTGCAATCAAGTGCTGCTGCCTCCTCCATCAATTGTCTGTTCTCAACCATACTGGGTCCAATACAGTACTATTACTGCTGCTGGTTCCACTGTCAAATGTCTGTTTTCCGCCCTACTGGGTCCAAGTAACTTTGTGTCCTATGTCCCATGTAATCACGTACACCTTGGCTAATTTTTGTTCACTATTTTTGCACTTTGATTGTTTCCACTTTTTTCATTGTAATAGCAATTGCAACTAAACGAAACTATACCCTATCAGACTCCCACTATTGTAGCTGCAATTATAGCAACCTTTATAGCAAGGTTCGTTTTAGGTTCGGTTTGTATGAATCCGAACATCACGAAAGTTCGCCGGATCGAACCGAACCGAACTTTTCAAAAGTTCGCTCATCCCTACTGGTAAATTAAAAAAAAAAAACACAGATCCTCACCTGGCTCTGACGCAGTCCACAGCAGTCAAAGAGACTCAACGCTCCTTCACTTGAGGGGCCCCAACAGTTGCTTGGGTTAGTTGCCTACTGATTCCAATCCTGCAGATATCACTATATTTTTTGGGTATGGTAGAAAAGTAAATGGTGGAAATCCTTGTGAGCTGAAAGGGAAGACACAATGCCGATGTGGCCCCAATAATAACCTATTACATTAATATCCAATATTAGATTGGATACATTTTTATTAGCTGTGAATTTCTTGTTAAAGCCAAAAGAATCAGAAAGTTGTTCCATGCTTTAATAGAGGCCAAGAGCTGTGCAGTGAAATTGGTTAGAGTTTAAGGGATCAGAGGTACAGTTACAGAGCATTAACATGCCTATGAAAGTGGGCTAGAAGGCCGTACCTGGAATTCATAAAGTCTAGCATAGTTTTTTTTTTTTTAATAACTACTTTCTACACATACACCGTACTTCATTGGTTACTTGTTATAATAAATAAATGAAAAACATTTGCCACCAATCATAAGAAACTCTTATTAATTCAGTTTGACATATTAAAGGGTGAAAACCTAAATTGATTTCAACACTACAAACTGATGTATGACTAATCAATAGTGCAAAAGTTGTCATATGACATTAGAGGGAAAGGATTTTCTCCACACGTTAGCACTTTGTAGTTGACCCTAAAAGAGTAAGAGGTGGTCACCATAATAACTATAATCAGCCCCCCTGCACCTGGATCATAGCAGACTGTCACATGATCCACTTTCAAAACGCATCTGACAGCTTTGCATTGTATAAGAAGGTAAATTCATAAAAGCACTGTATAGAAGAACAATAAAATGAAGGCTGTGGGCATTATTCTTGTGATTTTTTTTTTTTTTACCGATTCAATATTTTTAAAATAATAATGCAATTTTGCAAATACATTTGATTATAAAGCCATTGTTTTGTGTATACAGGTCCCATATCTCAACATGTTCGGCCACCATCTTGAAAGCCATCATATTGGATCAAGGCCAATTTTTCCCAATGGTCATGTAGCATATGAAAGAAGACCAAAATCGTCTTCTGGTATTGGTGGACAGTAAACTCAACTTTAGTGATCAGTGCCAGGCAGCAGCTGCCAAGGCTAATAAAATAATGGGGTGCATCAAAAGAGGTATAGATGCTAAAGATGAGAACATAGTTTTGCCTCTTTATAAATCACTAGTCAGACCACATATGGAATACTGTGTACATTTTTGGGCACCGGTATATAAGAAGGACATAGGTGAACTGGAGCGGGTGCAGAGGAGGGCAACAAAGGTCATTAAGGGAATGGGTGGGTTACAGTACCAGGACAGGTTATCACACTTGGGGTTATTTACGCTAGAAAAAAGACGTCTTAGGGGCGATCTGATCACAATGTACAAATATATGAATGGACAGTACAGAGATCTTTGTAGTGGTCTTTTTACTCCTAGGTCTGTAACCATGACAAGGGGGCATCCTCTACGTCTAGAGGAAAGAAGATTTTATCATCAGCATCAATGCGGGTTCTTTACTGTACGAGCGGTAAGACTGTGGAACTCTCTGCCACATGATGTTGTCATGGCTGATTCATTAAATAAGTTCAAGGGAGGCCTGGATGCTTTTCTTGAACAATATAATATTACAAGTTATGGGCATTAGATTTCCGATGATACGTTGATCCAGGGATTGTTCTGGTTGCCATTGGAGTCGGGGGGGGGGGGGGGGAGTTTTCTCCCTGTGGTGGGGTGGTTGTCGTCTGCCTTGTGGGGGTTTTGCCTTCCCTGGATCAACACAGTTGGGTTTCCCTAGGTTGAGCCTGATGGACTCTTGTCTTCTTTCAACCTTATTTACTATGTTACTATGTTACTATGTCTCTGAATTGATTGCCGCAATCAGATTTGCAATATGTTTTGTGGTTTAAGAGTTATCAACACAAAAAAGTTGCAACAATCAGGAACATGCACTGTGATGCACAGCTATTTCACGTGTTCAATGTTTTTCATGGTGCCTAACATAGAGCTAAAGGTGATGGATCCAATTGTTATGAACCTGCATGAGCAGTATCTGTTTTGATATCTTTTGAACCACAGACGATATTGCAAATCTGATTACTGCAATCGATTCTGAGACAATTCTGGTATTCTTTTATAAGCTACATGACCATTTTCACATTGAAAAAAACTCATCCTTGATCCAATATGCCCGCTTTCAAGACGGCAGGCCCTAGCTTAAACGATATACCCTCTTACCCGTTACTTGTTCGGGTATGTAATTTCCCCTTTTGTTTCTGAAATAAAAGGATGTCCTGAGACTTCTGACCAAGAACCCATCTGCTGCCAATATCACGCTGGCATATACCCACCAGTTTATTGGCCCATACCTTAGGCTGTGTGCCCACATTTCTTTTCTCCAATCTTGCAGCAATTTTGCTTTAATTACTGCAAAAATTGTGCTATTTTTAACACAATTGTCAAAATTCCTGCAAAATTGCAGGAAAAATCTGAAAAAATAAAAATGCTACAAGTCAACGCAGCCTTGTACAGTATATACTCATGGCAATGCAGCTGCTACTTGACCACTTGTAAATTCCAATTTTATTTCTGGCCTGCTGCTGTGATGTCTCCACTAAACCCTTTGTTTACCTGCAGCTGTCCCAATAGCTGTTCATTACAACTTCATTAACTTCATTAAAATGCATTAGCTTGGCTGGTAAAAAAAACAAACTGCATTTAGGTGTAATTCACACACCGCCAGACCATGATGTCTTTTTTATTTCGGCATTCTGTTTCACAATTTAAGGCTATGTTCACACAATGTGTCATATTAATCATGGCCGTTGTTGCAGATTTCCCAAATTAGAGTTAAACTTCACGCACATTAAAAGTTATTTTATATATTATGTGAACCGACTGCCATTGTTTCCATACACTACAATCAAAATCACTGAAGAATAAAAACAATGGCCATTATTCTAAATTCAAAATAACAGCATGCTCATAGTCTGGTGTTTTCTTTTTATGTAAAGAAACAAAAGTGATTTTTCTCCCAGAAAAATGCTTGAAAAACTACCAAAATGCATAAAAAATGTATGTGCTCCTCATTTACATGTGTACGCAGTAGCAGGTAACATGTGACTGCACAGATAGTATTGTATTGTACATACAAGGAGATATGGTTGTACTGTAGATGTCCCTTTAAGAAGAAACTGATGGATGTTTTGTTTTACATCTTTAGGATTGCCCATGCCATGCGTAGCTCCCAAATTGACGAGAAAAGCATTGAAAACCTTGAGAAAAGAATGTCAACTTCAGCATCAATTAGATGGGAGAAATCAAATACTGAATTATTAAGTGTAATTACAGGCAGGATTACTTCAATAGGCAGAGTAATTTTACAGATGATTGCTGGAAAACATGAGACAAAGGAGTTCCTTTAATCTTTCCGGCAAATCTATTTATACCATAAGAATGCTTGCAGTGTATACTCTGTGTGTATAGAGATGGAACGATAGATATAGATAGATTGGCCCAGATAAAGGATTCTTTTACATGATCTAGTGGTATAGTAAAAGAGCAGGTAAAGGGGATTAACTCAACTTTGGCATGAAGGAGTCTTCACATAGGTTAGAGAGTGCTTTCCTGAAATCTTTGTATTACTCTTTTAACATCAAAATGGAGCACCAGATTTATCACAGTGTCTCAGTCTGTTTATTAAGTATATTATGTTCTACTATTTTTAAAGGAAAACTGACAGGTCGGATATGCATATATCAGTGCTGTCAGTTTCTAGTGGTATTGTACAAGCATTGCGTAGGTACCTTTACTTTGTAGATCGCATGTGGGGGCCAGTGTGACAGAGGTGCGTCCGTGAAACTGTGCCTGCTCCTCTCTGACACCAGTCCTCTGTCATCCTGCTACCACGCCTCCTCCTCCGAGGACTGACATGGCGGTTCTTCTTGGCTTAGTTGAAATCTCGCGCTCCTCTCCTTCCCCTGCCACATGCTCTACTTGCCCTTCATGTTCTCTTGTGACTTCAGCATTCTACAGCACATGCTCCAACTCTGACAGGCCTAATGCAGTAGAACGCTGAAGTCATTGGAGAAGATGAGGATCAAACAGTGCATGTGCTAGAGAATTACTCTGGTCTGCTCTATTACTATGGTCTTCAGTAGACCAGATACACTGATTGCCGAGCTGGGATCAGCGCCATTCAGACGCTGAGCACCAGCCGGCTCAGTAGAAGGGATCTCCCCTCCGTGATTGATTGCGATCCCCCACCAGACACCAGGGACAGGGGACCAGGCACTATTTAAATGCACATAGCAACCGAGGACCCCACGCTGCAGAGAGGGCTCACGCTGGGAGGCTCCTCTGTTTACCGTTAACGGCGCAGTATACTTGTCATGTGTCGTTAAGAGGTTAAACATGTAACCATCACACCCATCCCTAAGAGGCCATCCATTAGCCCATCCTAATTGTCCAGCTGTTGCAACAGCCTGATTTCTCCCATAAACTGTGTCCACATTCACACACCACTTACTCCCTCTCTGATGGCGTCTTTCAAGGCCTAGGACATCTCATATAGTCTGATTGCTATCAGTAACACCTTTACTTCGACGACATATTAATATACAGTTGTCCCCCAAGTTTCCATATTGATTGCTTTTAGGACAATTATTGTAAGCTAAAAGTATTAGCTGAAGCTCCCAAAATGTCAGTCTAAAATGAGATACAAATAAAGATTAGAAAAAATACCTTACATACAACAGTCCGAAGACTTAAGCTTCTCCAGGGTCCTGTAAAGAACACACATTGGACCAACAAAATAAATTGGAGCTATCCCTACCTCCTGAGCAGTGGGGCAGCTCATTGTGACACTGGCAAAGAGCAGCACTGAAAATGTAGTACTGCAGGGTGGCGCTACTACACATCCAATCGCTACATATAATGCTATAACATGGGAGTTTTACCTGTGAAATGTCTTCTCTAATAGCTCTGATCTTCCAACAGTGCACACATGCATGGAACCAGACTGTCTAGAGCAATGTATGTTGAGTATGGTTTCATGTTACAGACGTCCAAAAGAGAACGCTCTTTGTTGAAAATATTGGAATCTGTGACCTAAGGGCATTCTAATTTGGGGACCACTGTATATGTGCAGCACCCAGAAATTAATGCAGCTTTAAGTGAAATATTAAAATAATTATAATCATCCTTATATATCCCAGTACTGACATTTAGGGATGGTCCGAACCGAGTTCGGTTAGGGTTCGTACGAACCCGAACCTTCGGTAATGATACCCGCTGTCTGCCCGCTCCATGGAGCGGGAGGATCCACCGGGAGGACCGCCTGGAAAACTGGGATACAGCCATAGCCATAGGCTGTATCCCAGTTTTCCAGGCGTACCTCCCGCTGTATCCGCCCGCTCCACGGAGAAGGCAGACAGCGGGAATCTGCTGCCGAGCGTTCAGATTCATAAGAACCCGAACCTCGGCAGGTTCGGACCATCCCTACTGACATTGTAACAATAAAATAATTTCTTCTTTGTCTCCTATTGCGTCTGCAATAATTGATGGTAATAAAGAGATATTCTGTACTTACAGAGCACTGTATAAAATGGCATCGCTGTATAAACAGAGGATTATACTAATGGATTAAACACAGATTATTGCTATTACAGCTTTGTTACCACAGATACTGTATCTGTAATTAGAGCAATGCAAAACAAGCACATGCAGACACTGTAAATGTTCTTCAATTTGCCAGACTTCAATGACTTTTTCTGCCTTTTATCTCTTAAAACATGCTGAAGACCACTTTTAGAGGCTTGCACTTTTTTGTGCCTGTTCTATGGACTTGACACTGTGACCTCCTGTGGTTAATAAAAACCAGTGTTAGAGAACCATAGATTAGATGTTATTATTATGGCCATATGAAAGTGGCCTAATGCTGATCATATACAGTACATAATATAGCTGCCATTTATATTATCTTACCTAATGAATATCTTTGTTTGTGCAGGCTTATTCAATAAGGGAGCAAAACCAAGGATCAGGCATATTGCAATCCGACATGTCTGATCCTTGTTTACCGTGAAGTGCTGGGGGAGGGGGTTATTAACTGAATATTGACCAATAGGTGAGTAGCTCAGTGAACTGGGGGCTCAAGGAACAACCTCAGTAGATCCAACACCCTTGTTTACGTATAAACAAAAGTTTAAGTTACTCAAAAATATTATGGCCTCCCTGGATTTTTGAACCTTCTGCTAGATTTGATTTAAACGGGGAAAGTGACTTTTTGGCCTTTTTCATAGACAGTCTACATGGTAATATTTTAGAAATCTTGTGTGGCTTATAATATATATTTTTTAAAGCACTAAACCTTAAAGGGGAACTATCAGCAGGTTAGACAAATCTAATCTGCTGATAGCACCTTTTTAGGCAAAGGGTGAAGACAATGAAGGTATGTTTCTTACCGTTATCCTCACCGCAGTTCCTGTACTGTTTCTTGTGCCCGATAAGCCATTAGGAGCACTGGGGGTGTGACTACCACTTCGTGAACAATTCCAGCCCATCACAAATAATTCTAGCCCATCACTAATAATTCCAGCCCATCACAAAGAATTATAATCATTAGAGGGGCGTGCTGGCCAGGGGGCTGTAGATTTTGCCGTACTGGGTGCAAAATTTAAGCTATGGTTTAATATTTTTTTGTAGGAATTTGGAGTTATCTTTTACCACTTTGTCTATATAATAAAATAATACCGAAATTTTGCAGTTTTCATTCAGGCCACTAAGCCTGATAATAAAATGACACTTCCTGTTCTGCACAAGAAAACTTTTCAGCATCTTTATCATCACAGGCAAATGACACCTACAGTTTAAACGACAAAGGATCCACCATTCACAGTAGGTACTGGTCTCAGCTCCCCTTTGCACAGGTCACAAAGTATGTCTAGAACATGCTCCAATAGAAGTATATGAATCAGCTCCACACTATTGTTTCCTATGGTCTACATGACTGCTGTGAACTAAATGCTGTTAGCAGAGCAGAAACTCAGAAACTGCCCCTATAATAATGCAGAAGTAATTATTATAAATGCCCTGTATATTGGTCTCAGCATATCTCAGGCTATCCTGGTGTTAAGTGCACTGCTGTATGCTGCAGAGGGATATCCTTGCTCTGTCAGTGTAATGTTTAACCCCTTAAGGTCAAAGCCTATTTCCGTTTTTGCGCTTTTGCTTATTCCATTTTAAGTTTAAAAATCCATAGCGCTTGCATTTTTTCACCTAGAGACGTATATGAGCGCTTACTTTTTGTGAAACTAATTGTACTTTGCAATGACAGGCATTATTTTTCCATAACATATGCTGCGAAACCGGAAAAAAATCATTTGCGCTGTCAAATTGAAAAAAAACAAACAAATTTGTTTTGATTTAGGGGACTTTTGCATTTACGCCGTTTGTGCAATGGTAAAACTGACTTGTTATGCATGTTCCTCAAGTCTTTACGATTACTATGATATATAACATGTATAACTTATATTGTATCTGATGGCCTGTAAAAAATTCAAACCATTGTTAACAAATATACGTTCCTTAAAATCGCTCCATTCCCAGGCTTATAGCGCTTTTATTCTTTGGTCTATGGGGCTGTGTGAGGTGTCAGTTTTTGCGCCATGATGTGTTCTTTCTATTGGTACCTTGATTGCGCATATACGACTTTTTGATCGTTTTTTATTACATTTTTTCTGGATTTGATGCGACCAAAAATGCGCAATTTTGCACTTTGGAATTTTTTTGCGCTGACGCCATTTACCGTGCGAGATCAGGAATGTGATTAATTAATAGTTCGGACGATTACGCGCGCGGCGATACTAAATATGTTTATTTATTTATTTATTTATTAATTTATATTTATAAAATGGGAAAAGGGGGGTGATTTGGACTTTTATTAGGGGAGGGGGCTTTTTATTAATAAAAACACTTTTTTACTTTTTTTTTTACTGTAACTAGAAGCCCCCCTGGGGGACTTGTATATAGACAGCACTGATCTCTCATAGAGATCAATGCTGTGTATATACACAGCAAAGATCGATTAGATCGGTCATAGATTACTATGGCCTGCAGGCCATAGCAATCTATTGCCGAGCCGGGATCAGCGTCATTCCGACGCTGAGGCCCGGCACGGGCAGAAGAACGGATCTCCCCCCCCCCCCCCCCCGCGATCGCATTGCGGGGGGGAGATCCGTCCCACTAGACACCAGGGACGTGAGGTCTGAAGCCTCTAAGTGCAGCTGTCAGGTTTGACAGCTGCACTTAGAGGCTTAATTAGCCGGCGCGGCAAAGGGACCCGCGCCGGCTAATAGAGGCACTGCCCGGCTGCACGTGTCAGCTGGGATCAGCGCCGTTCAGAGCGGGGTCCCGGCGGGACCCCGCGCTGAACACCCCGAGCGGCACCATGACGTATCAGATACGTCATGGGTCGCTAAGGGGTTAAAGGACAACTCCGGCCAAAAGTATTTTTGATATGTTATTACTTATGGAAAGTTAGACAAATTTCTAATATACACTAGTTATGGGAAATGCACATAAAGTGCTATTTCCCTCAATTTAGTAGATCAGGCAGACTTAAATTTTTCTAAAAACCAGTGATGTCACGAACCGAACCAAAGCAGGGCTGGGTGTAATTCCTATGAAGCGTCCAGCAGGGGCGCAGTGTATGGAGAAATTCTATAGTAAGAATAACTATCACAAGTGCCAGCAGCCCCATCCACGGCACATAGGATGGGGCTGCTGGCACTTGTGGTGCAGCTGCCCCCGTGCCAGCAGCCCCCAAGTAAACACCCCCACCAGTGAAAGACCCCCAAACTACCCCTATCAGAAGTGCCATCAGCCCCGTCCACAGCGCTTAGGACGGGACTGGTGGCACTTGAAGTGCGGCTGTCCCCTCTCTCTTCCCCCCTCTCCACTCCACAGGACAGTAGACCCCAGACCAGACACCCACCCCCCCTAAAACCCCCAAACTTCCTTATTCAGGAGTGCCAGCAGTCCCATCCACGGCGCATAGGACGGGGCTGCTGACACTTGTAGTGCGGCTCCTGCCCCCCCCCCCCCCGACCTCAGACCTCAGACCAGCGGACCCCCCCCAAGGACCCCCATAGCTTACCCCTGCACAGCCTCTTTCCCCGGTGCTCCCCGATGCGCACAGAGAGGAGATACACTTTTTCCTGTGCTTCAGCATCTCCCCGCTCTGTCTCCCGTACAGCATCAGCAGAAGAAGAGAGACAGAGCGGGGACACGCCGCAGCACAGGAGGATGTGTATCTCCTCTCTGTGCGTATCGGGGGGCACCGGGGGAAGAGGCTGTGCAGGGGTAAGCTATGGGGGTCCTTGGAGGGGGCGTCCGCTGGTCTGAGGTCTGCTGTCGCGCGGGGGTGGCGGAGCGGGAGCCGCACTACAAGTGTCAGCAGCCCCGTCCTATGCGCCGTGGACGGGGCTGCTGGCACTCCTGAATAAGGAATTTTGGGGGTTTTAGGGGGGGTGGGTGTCTGGTCTGGGGTCTACTGTCCTGTGGAGTGGAGAGGGGGGAAGAGAGAGGGGACAGCCGCACTTCAAGTGCCACTAGTCCCATCCTAAGCGCTGTGGACGGGGCTGATGGCACTTCTGATAGGGGTAGTTTGGGGGTCTTTCACTGGTGGGGGGGTTTACTTGGGGGCTGCTGGCACAGGGGCAGCTGCACCACAAGTGCCAGCAGTCCCATCCTATGTGCCGTGGATGAGGCTGCTGGCACTTGTGATAGTTATTCTTACTATAGAATTTCTCCATATACTGCGCCCCTGCTGGACGCTTCATAGGAATTACACCCAGCCCTGCTCTGGTTCGGTTCGTGACGTCACTGGTTTTTAGAAAAATTGAAGTCTGCCTGATCTACTAAATTGAGGGAAATAGCACTTCATGTGCATTTCCCATAATTAGTGTATATTAGAAATTTGTCTAACTTTCCATAAGTAATAACATATCAAAAAATTGTTTTGGTCGGACTTCTCCTTTAAGTCCTTGGTTGCATCCAGAGCTTATTTGACTCGATCGATAACCAATTCATATTTAATCTCTCAGCTCTGAAATCACGGCTGCTGTTGTCTGCTCTTTAAACAATGAAATGAATTTATATTTTATGCTGCCCTAGAAGAAAGAGCATTAATTGGCCAATAAGTGCCCATTATTAAACATCTCTCTTTCCTCTTCTTAGAACCTCAGACGATTGTGTGACTTCCTGAAAACCTTTAGAGGCGTCATTGTTTGGAAAGTTCTATATGGTTTACTGAAGTTAAGAATGCGGTAATAACAGTCTGACCTTATGGCATCTTCCCATGGCTGCATGGCATTTACTGGTATATGGACAGCTCTGTAGCACAAGCCGCTATATTTACTGGGTGTTTTAGGAACAATTTAAATATAACGTTTAAGCCCTGTTCACACTGTGTAGCTTTTACAAGCATCATAATTAGAGCTGAGCAAATCACTCGGAAATTCGTTATGCGAAGTTCGCGAATATTCGCAAATCGCATACAAACAAATTTTCTGTTAAAACAGGCAAACTATAGTAGCCTAAATAGTGGGACTATTACAGAGTAGCAATTGAAAAAAAATGTCTATCATTGAATTTCCACCATGGACAGTAGTGGACGTTGGTGGATCAGCGGCGTAATATCAATTTTCTTCCAGGACAGCAATGGACATTGGTAAATGAACACTCAGTGAGGTATTAAGATGGACACTGTGTTCACTGTGACTTCGTATAATGTACACCCAGCACCCAGTGACTTGGTATAATGAACAACAGTCACCAAGTTACTTTGTACTGGACAATGGCTTCACTGCTCCCACAGAAAAGCACCCACAATCCACCCTCCTCTCCTCTGCTCTCTGTCCCTATTTCTCTCCCTGCTCTAACTGCCTGCTGCAACCTGCTCTCCACTATACACAGCTGACTGGCCGCCTACAGGAAGCTAGTCACCTTATATAGAGGGTGAGGTGCTGATATCACAGTGGGGTTTTCAGCTGATTGGACGGGCTAACCCCTTGCTCCCGCCAAAAGACAGTTTTGTAAGCTAACCTGTTGGGCCGCCATGTTTAGCAAATTTGCAAAGCCAATCGCTTCACTTATCTCTACTCACAATGGATATAATAGATCCAAACATATTCCATAGATTTAACTGTTCATCAGGTTTCTGTCTTTTTCACTGGGCAGAATACTGCAGCAGTTATTGCTCTTAAAAACAAGAGGAACCTGGTTAAAATAAATCTGCTAGATGAGTTTTCTGAACTTCAGATTGAGCCCAAAGCTATTTGGGTTTATTCATTTATGCAAATGAGCAGCAAGTGCCCACAGGGCCGGAGAGATTGCAGTAGCCAGCATTGTCACCCTATACTGCCACTTCTATATTTGATTGACAGCCTCTGTGCTGTTTGCTGCCCAAGAGATCCAAAAAAACATTTATAAAGTTTGTCAGTATTATCACATCTAGAGACGATTACCTACAAGCTTTTCCACATGTTTTCCTTCATCATTCAGTCTTACTGCAGCTGTACATTTGTATACAATAGTCCGATTTTACCACTAGGGAGCTTAGCAGTAATATAGATATCACTGTACATTAGTCGTACCCTTGAGAATTGATCTGCAGATATATATGTGACCTAAGAGCTCAGCATTAACTCTGAATATGTCATATGGCTCCCACAATGCATTATTCTTTGGTAAAAGAGGTGTCAATCATAACTTTGTTACTCACAGATTGTTTATTGTAACATGTTTCTTTCTATTTCTGCTTTTTACCTTTAAAGTATACCATCAGTTTTTATTGGAAGGGGGCCCAGGTGCTGAGACCCCAAACCATCACTAGAACGAAGGGGCAGAAGCACTTTGCATCTCTGTTCTCACTGGTAAAGTAGCAGTACACACAATTATAATAGAGCCTATGGAATTTCTGTCAATCATATCTACAGTAAGTTCCATAGGCTCCCGACTACTGCAACTTTAACAGTGATAACGGAGATGAAATGCTGCTGACTGTGTCTGCCCCCTTGTTTAACAGGGGTCTCAGCACCTTGATCCCCACCGATACAAACTTCTGACATGTAGCTATGTTAAATAATATGTAAATTTTAAAGAAGAACTAACAACAGTTTAGTAGATTCTATCCGGCTGTTTTGTTCCTATAGAGCAGGAGATGCCGAGTTTCCATACCTTTATCCTCAGTGCAGTTTTTTTTGCAATCCTCCATCTTATTTATATGTTAATTAGGTGGCTTGGTGCACTGGGGGCGGTACTACAGTTCTCAGTGCACTGATCCGCCATGCCTGTCCCTCCTCATGAATATTCATTTAGTGCTCTACAGTGATGAGCAGCAGGAGTGATGACACTGAAGAGCGCTGTCAGAATATTCGAGGAAAGGGGTGGACTCTAGTACAGCCAGTGCTCCAGTGCATTAAACCACCTAACATATTAATAGAATGCAGGATTGCAGGAAAAAACGGCTGATGATGAAGTTGTCATTGGAATGTGTCTTGGGAACAGCATCTCTGTGGTTCCTCATTCTGTCTGGGGGATTTGACACTTTGCACAGGAGAATAGAAGCATTCTTCTATGTTCTGGAAGCACAGGTGGATATAGGAGGGGTAGCAGGTGTCTCCTTGACCTAACAGCTATCTAACAGTGTAAGCAGCTTGGAATATAAGTTGCAGCTGACAGATTCCCTTTATAATGTATCCTTGGTATAGCAATAAAAACTTTGTGGTGCTTCAGTCCCATACCCTATGCTTTCTCATATTACAGTAGAGGGGCTTTTTTAAATATTCCATTGTTGTTTTAGCTTTCATATTCTATTCATATCAGAAAGTGATTTCAACTTTGTGACCTTGGAAATGTCACCAACAGACTTTTTGTGCATTCATTCAGCCTTCTCTCACCAGGCTCACATCACCTTCCTCCATCTCTGTGGGATAACACAGCCTCTGCTATTGTGAAGATTTAAAGTGATCTTCCTCCATTAGCTTCATGCAATCATATCCATTATTCAATCTCCTGTCCTTTCAAATCTATGTCAAATTTAAGAGGAAACAGAAATCATATCGTGTAGACTGAAAGTGACCTGAAAGCTTGGCTAATATAGTGGCCACAGATATGGAGGCTGTTTGGGCCAATATATAGTGTGTGGCTAACCACAGTGATTTACATCACTTCACTATAGTTTTGTTACAATAGCTACAAACAATTAGAAATTGGGTAAAACAGAGACAGCACAGTGGCTTCGTGGTTAGCACTGTTACCTTGCAGCACTGAGGTTTTCGGTTTAAACATGGTGTTTGTGTCTTCTCATAGCTACTGTATGTGAGTTTCTGCAGAAAACACTGACACTATAGAAGCAACTAGGAACTAAAAATATACTGATCGAAGGAGAATGAATTTTGCAATATTGTTGGATAGGCATGGTATCTGCAATTATGTATACATATTATTCATATATATCAGTGCCAGAACTGTGTTTTGGTCACGTCATTTTACAAAACATGTAATAAAAAGTAAATGGTAGCAATAAAAAGGATAGGCAAAACACAGAGCATAAAACCATTACAGAATTCAGATTAATGCAATGCAAAAAAAGTTAATGTCATTTTCATAAAACTTTTAAAATAAATAAAAAAAATTCTCTATTTCCTTTTAATGTTTATTTCACACCACATCTTTTATGATGGGTGCCATTGAAAAGGTGCAATTTGTCCTACAAAAAAATGAGGATGAGGCAATGAGAAGTTGTGGACTCACCTTACCAATCCTTCCTCCTCCTTTTCCTTCATGAATAATCAGTGTTGCCCGGACTCCTGCTCACTCAGCTGTCAGTCAGTATTTGCCAACAGAGGACTGATCTGCAATCACATATAGTTGAATCTTCTGGCCTGTGTTGGAGCTGTGGTCTAGGGGTAAATCACCTGTCTAGTTTGTTTTCTTTGGTTTGACTCCCCTTATGGAAATGAAATCTAGTTATTTATTTATTTTTTCTCCTTATTGTATAATTTGTAAAAGTGCAAATATTCCCAATTAGGTCCAAATTAGTTTTCAATTTTTCTTTTAAATACAATGATGAGAAAAAAATATATAGTTATTTTTTTTGTTTATTTTTCTCATCATTGTATTAAAAAATACTAATTTGGCCCTGACTGGGAATTTTTTGCACTTTTAAAAATTATACAATAATTGAAAAAATATATAATGATAACTATATTTCATTTCCATCAGGGAAATTAAACCAAAGAAAACAAACCGTCTGGTCTCAAGACAGGTGAGTCACTCCTAGACTACAGCTCCAACAGAGACTAGGAGGCTCACCTATATCTGATTGCAGATCAGTCCTCTGTTGGCAGATACTGACTGACAGCATGAGTGAGCTGAAGCTGGGCAGCATTGATCATTCAAGAAGGAGAGGAAGGAGAAATCAGTGGTGAGGTGTGCTAGAGTGAGGCACAAACGCTACACCACCACTCCTTTTTGACTCTTGATTACAGTAGGATACACAAGATTATGCATAATCCACTCCACAGACAAATTATCAAACAGCACACTGTTAGCACCTCAGGAAGGGCTCAGATGCTGACAGATTCCCTTTAAGTTGGCTTACGGCTCACCAAATTGATTAAAGGGGTCCTCCGATTGAAACTTACTCACCTCAATCAGCAGGATAGAGGACAAACAAGAGATCTTGAAGGGTCTGCCCTGTGTGCCCCCCAGCAATCTCCAGATCGGCTCCTTTGTTTTTAATACAGCTGCAGGTTGGCACATGACCCATAGCTCTGTTCATTATTTATGGAGCTACCAGAAAGAGCCAAGTGCTATACTGGGCTCTCTCCTGCGACTCCATAGAGAATAAATAGAGCCAGAGGTCATTTGCCAACCCAAGAGTATTCAAAACAAAGTAGCCGGGGGCTTTGGTGAAGGCTGGTTTCACATGGGCATGTTATGGACACATTTTTGTGTCAACTCAACAACTGTCAGATCAGTTATTTAGACCAGTGCGTCTCAATTCCAGTCCTCATTGCGCCCAACAGGTCATGTTAAAAAGATTTCCTTAGTATTTCACAGGTGATATAGTTATACTCATTGCATCAGTTATTATTATTATTATTATTATAGGTTATTAAAGTATGTGAAATCCTCAAAACATGATCTGTTGGTGGGCCATAAGGACTGAAATTGAGAAGCACTGCTTTAGACCTATGGTCAGGCTAGGAGTGGGAAACATAACACAGACACAAAAATACCCATGCAATACACTTGTCTGTGGGGAGCCTTAGGTTGTGTTCCTGTGTAGTTATTCAAAGGCTCATTTTGAGCCTTAAAGAGAACCAATCATGGACGAAAGTTAAAAAAATTTTTTTCCCTAATTAGATGTAAATCATCATTTTATTAACATTTGTAAATATAATTCATTATTTTTATTGTCACGTTTTTTAATTATTCACTTTTTATTTTCCTGTCTCGAGCCGGCTCTTTTCAAAAGAGCCGGCGCGAGACAGGAAACTCCCGTCATGCAGAGCGGCAGGAAAGGTTCCCATGATCCTTTGCCCGCCGCTCCGTTAATACACAGTGATCTCGCGCTATACAGCGCAAGATCGCTGTGTATTTTCTAGTCCCTTTCCTCTAATCTATTTATGAAGATACAGACTGCCTCTGCAGTCTGTATCTTTATACTTTACCTATCCTCTTCTTCGGTGCAGCAAGGCCGGCGCCGCCATCTTGATTACGTCACTTGCGTTCCAGCGGTGGAACGCAAGGCCCGTAATCAAGATGGCGGCGCCCGGCCGTGCGGCACTGAAGCAGAGGATAGGTAAAGTATAAAGATACAGACTGCAAATACAGTCTGTATCTTCATGAAGTCTATCTATGAAGATACAGACTGCCTTTGCAGTCTGTATCTTTATACTTTACCCGATTCTCTGTTCCCTGGCTGTTCCGGCGGCGGCGCCATCTTGATGACGTCACGCTGGAACGCACCGCTGGAACGCAAGTGACGTCATCAAGATGGCGGCGCCCACCGGAACAGCCAGGGAACAGAGGATCAGGTAAAGTATAAAGATACAGACTGCAAATGCAGTCTGTATCTTCATGAATAGAGTTAGGGAGAGATATACTTTCATAATAGGGACAGTTACATTTAGGTGATTGGTCCTCTTTAAAGAGGATGTACCACCAGGTACCTCCTCTTTAAGCTGAACCCACGTATCGAACGGCACCGAAAAACGGACCATGGCCCGGTTCCCGAGCATGGTGCCGTACTATGACGCAGCTACATTCATTCTAAGGAAAAAACGGACGTACGATCCGTGGGTTCAGCTTAAAGAGGATGTACCTGGTGGTACATCCTCTTTAAAAACAAAATTTTTAGGCAACAAAAAACTGAACTATTTAGACTTTCCTTTGCTTTTAGGTAATTTTTACCGCTTTTCAACCATTTTTGCAGTCTTTTTTCTTTTTTTAACCATATTTTTGCTATTATTTTAGACTACTAAAGTTATACACAATTAAAGGGGTTAGAAAAAGCACAGATACTCTCTTGCAAAACAGCACCACCCCTGTCCTCAGGTGGTGTCTGATATTACAATTCAGCTCCATTGACTTCAATGGAACTGAGCTTCAAAACCCACACCCAAACTGAGGTCAGGTGTTGTTGGAAGATGCTGTTTCTGGAAGAAAGCAGTCATATTTTTCTAAGCATGCATAACCCCTGTTGAGCATCCACTCGAAGGAAGCTGTAGGTAACATAGATTTTGGATTTAGGCTACTTTCCTATGAATAGAAAATATCAAAGCAAAAGGATAGATTTATACATTATACATCATTTACAAAACACTAAACACACTTACGAAGTCTTATTTTGACAATTATGCATCACACTGAGCAACAGATGGGCTAGGTTTGCATGCTAAAAAATTATGGGTGGTTCTAAAAATCTATAATCCTGTTCCCAAAATACTTTCTTTATTTTTTTCATTAGATTTTATATAGAAAAAATACTATTTGGGGTAAACTAAAGTATATATATATAAAAAAATAAAATAAATAAAAGGATAGGCAAAGGACAGGTTATTTCAGGCTGCTGGGCAACATGCTGGCACACGTTTTTTTGGGCACAGTCTGTTTTCATATTAACAGTAGGATAAGCACTGACAATATGCTGCCTATGCCAAGAATATCCTTTCCTGCCTACTAAAGATTCCTGGACTACACATACTATCAAAATTTGCAATACTGTTTCATTCATGGGATTTCACCACAATGTTTTATTCTCTAATCCTCAGGCCACTTGCCCAATAATATAATAGTATACAGTTATTTCAGTATACACACGCATACTTTTTAAAGCAAATGTACCACTAGGTACATTGCTTTTTTTTCATTTACATGTAAGACCTGCGGCAGTGTGGGGATGCCGGTGCCGTGGTCCTTATTTTGAACCGTGACCCGTTTACTAAACACAACGCTGGTCTATTACCGAGCAATTGCCGGGCATAAAGCACTGGGGCCGGGCAGAATCAATGGAGCCGCATTACAGAGAGGAGAGAAGTCTGTTACACTGGGGTCTGGGGGCATGAAGTGCTTCGTGCCCGGCCAGTGCACAGCATTAGACCATGTAGACGCACACAGCATAAGGAAACCCCCTGCACACAGCATAAGGAAACCCCCTCTACTGTTAGTTGAAATATACTGTCGATAGCTATTGTAGTAGCAAATTTATAAAGTTTTGTCAGTGTGAACATTAGTGTGCTCTAGTTGTTTTACAACTTGCAGTATACCACATCCTTTCTCCCTATAGCTCAGTTGTTTCATACTTTGGCAGATTCCAGTCTGGAATGATTTTCAGATTAAGATGCCAGTGGTTTACTAACAGAGAACATAAAGACACAAATGACATCCTAATGACACTATTATAATAAAGGGCATGTGACCCAGGCAATTAACTTTTCGACAGCAACTATTTTTGTCAGACATGGAAGATGTTAGTGGACTGTGCCAAGAGTTTCCATGAACACGTTGCGACACTAAATAATTAATTTTTCCCAATTAAACACATAGCCGTGTCACAATTATATCCACAATTACCAAAGGAAATCCAAAGACATGGATTGTTACTTGATTCTCACTTACGTTTATGTACTTGTGGCGGAATAATTTATCTGGCCTAGGTGCATTATCTTAAACTATTAATAACGATTTTAAATAAATGATTGTAAAGAGTTTTAAGGGAATGTACCATTAGGTACATCACTGCTTTTTTTTTTTTTTACCGTAATCGATCAGCGCCAGCAGTGCAGTGCTTTCTTTGAAATGTGCCTGTGCTTGTTGCCAGTCTTTTCCCGAGCACCAGCCCGCTGCCAAGCACTGGAAACAGGCCTGCCACCCCCCCAGTGGGAAGAAACTACTTCCCCTTTGTGACGTGGCTCCGTCACACTGGGGGCCAGCGGGCCTGCCCCCAGTACTCCAGGGCGGGCCGGTGCCCGGGAAAAGACAGGTGCTTAGTGCACAAATCGGTTGGCGTTTCAAAAGAAGAACTGTGCCGCCAGAATTCCTGTACTTTTAATGTGGTACTGTCATTTATCGGAACTTTTGACATGATTTTAGACAGCAATAACAAGTGCTCCACTCCATAGCCATCCACAAGATCCAACTCTTTCTTTGCATAGACTATAATGGAGCAAATGAGTCAGACTTTGAAAGTAGACAGGGAATGGAGTGCACTGCCAAACAGTTCACCTACCAATCAAAGCTGGCCTCAGGACTAAGACTCTGTGTGATCTAAACTTTTGACACGTCTGGAAGATTAATCAAATTTTTAGATAGATGACAGTACCCCTTTAATTTTTCAGGATAAGCTGTTGTGTGTGTACATAAGCAGTAGTGACTTTATTCTTGGCAATTATATAACTTGTATGTAGTATTTTTTATATGTTTTCTACATTGTGAGCGTCATCTCAAATTTTTAGTCATCCCTTTTTCTGGGGTAGTAGGCAGAGAATACGATGTCTCCTTTATACTGCACACATACGGGAGAGGTGCTTCTGCTCCGCCATATCTTTATAGAACTCCCTCAGAAGCAGTAGTAGCATGGAGACATTATCGAGCAATACTGGGCAATAAGAATAGCAAATGAAGCACTGTGAGATCTCAATCTTTTTTCTAGCTTTTCTCACCTTCTCTAAATTTTTCTCTGCCTCTGTCCCACTGTACGGCTCTGCAGAGCCAAAGGCATCTTGAGAAATGTAATTGGCAGTAGGAAAGCCATATTAGAGAGGAAGAAGAAATCAAGATGGCAGACAACCAATAAATCATCTAAAATAGGTATACATAAGGCATAAGAAAAAAGTTTTTTGCCAGTTTACCTCTCCTGTGATAGTCAAGCCGCTTGCACGGATCCACTCCAATGGTGAGTGTTGAGGAATGAATGAAGGAAAAAACAGATGATCCAGCAGGCTCTGATGTAAGTTCAAAATTGCTTCCCTTTATTCACACAAAATCACCATGTGGCACATAAAGACACAAGCCCCCAGCACAAAAACCAGACGCGTTTCGAGTGCCGTTTTTGCACACTTACATAAGGCATATGCAGGAGCTCTCTCAATATTCTCTAATAATGTCAATGGAGGCATTGGAGCAACTGGCTGAAGGAATGGCTAGGCATGGTTAGTGATCATTGGACTAAGTTATTGGTTGTATCCCAAAGATTCATGAGACAAATGTGTGTTTGCCTGGAAGAAATGAGTGCTGAGGTTTGGCCCGGATGCTGAATTTGCCCACTGACACAAATGGAATTTTGCCTAGCTGCAATGCTTTATATGCTTGTGCTGTGTAATGCATATAGTATGATTATGTGTATATAATGCCTGTTTTCAGTATTTTGCATTGCCAATAGCAATACCACACTTTATCTGTTCCATATAACAGCATATAACCGTAGCAGATCTACATTAACCCGTGTCTGTTTTATAGAAATAGTAAAATAACACTTGGAGGAGTAAGGCCTAAGAGACATCTGTCTGTGAGTCTAGCTGTATGAGTGTTGTTTAAGGTTATTACAGATGGTCGCTGGCTGTGCAGTGACTGAGGTGTGATGTGTTCTGTCGTCTGATGTGCTCCGATTGCGGCCCCTCTGGTATGGGGGGAGACCCACAGGGGCCTAATTACCATGCTGTCCTTTCAGTCTCACGCACTGAGAAACTTCAGCTTCATTTAAATTCCTGCCTGACTATGCTGCTGCCTCCTGCATATAAAAAATTGATTTCTGTAAAGAAAAGACATTCTTTTTCTGTTTACACACTGTATACAATGTAAGTATCACCAGCTAGCTCTCTGATAGTCTACATTTCCTGATGCAACATTTCCTAACCCCATTCTGGATGTATTAGGGGAGCAGTCTCCATATAGGTCATTTCATGGGTGCCCTAATGATGTCAATGTCACTTATTGAAAATTTCCAATTTATGGTTCTCACAACGTAACATGTCCACATTTGGAACAGATAGCATTTATACTGTGGTAACAATATGAAAAAAATAATTACCCATTACAAATTATCCATTTATATAGCATGACTACAAAATATACTTAATAGTTAAATACCCACATTTTAAGTCCACACCCCATTTTGCCTTGGAGCACTCTATATCTATATTCAAAGCTAACTTTACCCATACAATACCTTTAAAGGATACCTGTCACAATAGAGAACAGTGTAAAATGGTGTGCAGCCGCAGCTGGTGCTCAAAGGTGTCTTTGCCCTATGTCCCACAACGGCACATTCTCTTTAACCTAGAAAACAATCAAGCACATTCATATATTAGGCTGCTAGCCCATAATTTACCAGATATGGCAAATGAAATCTACCTTGGGATTTACAGAATCTAAGAGGAGCTGTTCTCGACTTTTCTTTTGCCAGATAAAGTGAAATATAAGTGAAGTTCTTTTTTTGCTAATCCACAATGGGGAGAAAAAAATCTTTAACAAATCTTTTATTTTGTCACACTTGCGGCCAGCGGACCCGCCTCCAGTGCTTCATGCCCATCCAGTGCTCGGTAATAGACTGGAGCTGTGCACTGGAACCAGGCAGTGGTTCAAAAAACGGACCATGCCACAATGACACCTATGGAGATTATGCCAACACCTCTGGAATGCATATGGGGGCCTGGGTACATCTAACATGCCCAAGTTGCATCATTACGCCACTATCACAGCCTCTCAACAATACACTCCAAACACAATATAACCTCTATGTAAAGTTGAAAAAACACCAGGAAACCTTCTTTACTCTACATTAACATGGACAGAAAGCCAAATTTTAAGCAAAAGAAATATTTTCATGCACCCCTTTAAATCACTTTGCCTATGACAACTACAGACAGTATGAAAAGCACCCACCGCTAACTGTCATTGTGTGCTTGTGTGTTTGTGTTTGTGTGATGTGGTCAGACACATTTTAAACCATGCAAAAACTGAAATTGAGGCCGTAGGTAAGGTGAGCCCTCCAGAAATCCTGGGAGTTACAGGAGAACTGGAATTTGAATGTGCACACTTGAAATCATTTAAGGGGTATCTAAGAGAAGGCAAATTTTAATTTAATTTGATTAAAAAACAACCCACTAATAACCGTGCTAAACAGTGACTTCTTCCATCTAAAAGCATATTGAAAGAAAAAGAACAGGCCCTTGAAGTGAGAGTTCTCCAAAAATGATTTTGTGGCCCTTGAGGTGAGGCCTCCAACATTCCCATTTTAAAAAAGTTAAATGAAAGATTGAATTGTATTCGAGTTATTTGAAATTGAAAAAAAAAAAAAAAAACAGCCGCTAAAGTGGCCTTTATCGACCTGCTGGCTTCTGCTACAAAATTAAAGGAAGGCGGAGGACACCCCCAACAAGTTTGTATCTAGATATAAAATGGTTTGAAATGGACTACACAAGGATACTACTAAAATAGCAAGATTCTGATTGAAAGTAGAAATGCCAAGTTTTTTACCCACACCCTGATCCAGTTGTGCATGAGAGCCTAATTATTGGAGGTAAAAAACCAGAAGGCAATAAAATAATCAATACCAGTATGGATGAGCATTCACAAAAAATAAGTTGAGCCCTCCAAAATGGAGTTTAGGCCCTTGAGTTGAGCCCTCCAACATTTCCGTTCGATTCGATTACTGGTTGAGGAGGACGAAATGAGCTGGAACAGACACATGACACTTCACTTTTGGCTGCTTTCCACCCCTGGAAAAGCAAAGTCTGGTTCAATCCAGTGGTTGTTCATTTTTGTGAGCGTTAGCCGGTCAGCACTGTCAGTTGACAGACGGCTGCGCTTATCTGTGATGTAGCCCCCGGCTGCACTGAACACCCTTTCTGACAGAACGCTGGCAGCAGGGCAGGCCAGCTCCTCCTAGGCGTACAAGGACAGTTCTATTAACGTATCCAATTTGGAGACTCAGTAAGTGTAGGGCACAGTGGGATCGGGGAGGACATGGCTGCAGTCACCCAAGTACTCCCGCAACATCCGTCGATATTTCTCCCTCCTTCTCACTACATGCCCGCAGTGATGGAAGTTTTGCGAGGGGGTGCAATGAACATGTCCCACACCTTGGAGAGTGTTCCCCTGGTGGATGTGGACCTGATGGGTTTTTTTAGGCTCTGGAAGGAACTCACTTCTCTGCCGCCAGCGATGGTAGATGGGAATATTTCCATCATGTTCTCCATGATTTCTTTATGGTATTCCTGTAATCAATGGCTCCTCTCCTCAACCGGAATAAAAGAGGACACCTTATCTTTATACCGGGATTCAAGGATAGCAAACGTCCAGCATGGTATGCTCTCAGTTATGTGGACAATGCGTTTGTCCTGGGACCTCTTTATGTTGTGCACAGCACACAGAAAAGTAGCACCACACTTATATTTTTTGACTTGGCACACAAGAAGTACACAGCCGTATACCCTATATACACAGATACATTGCAGCCTATTCCTGACAGTGAATACACTCCAGCTGCCTTCCTGTCTAAACACACCTATGTGCTGTTAGTCATTTTAATAGCAGTATGTTTTTAAATAAATGTGTTCTTTCTATAGCTTTAGCCCTAACAAGGGCTTTTGGGGGTCTCTTCTGCCTAAAATCACCTAATACTAGTGATGAGCGAATACTGTTCGATCAAATAGATATTCGATCGAATAGTAAGGTATTCGATCTATCAAATATCATCGAATAGTTCGCCAAATATTCGATAAGCGTTCAAATCCCCCAGATTCCGTTTTTTACCTCCAAGTGGTCGAATAGATGTTTAGACTGAATAGACTTTAATGGGATCGAATATTCGATCGAATATTCAAATATTCGGTAGATATTCGTACGAATATCGAATATTTAAATATTTCACTATTCGCTCATTACTACCTAATACCTGACTGTCCCTGCTACACACTGTCTCCCTGTCTAGTTTCGGGCTAGGTTCACACTATGTAACTGTGCGGCTGTATTTTTTATGCGGCTGTAAATGTGCGGATGAAACTACGGCCGTGGGAAAAAATAGACATGCGGCTGAAAACATACGGTCATTTACTTGGAAATCTGGTTCAACTAAAAATAACAAATAAAATCTTAAGAAAGTGATGCAAACACCTCTGGAATGCATCTGGGAAAGCAGGGAACACAGTTTACATGAATTGCTATTACCGGGGTTTGCGATCCTCTGCACTAATGCCGATGTCTCTCATGGTTAATCTATTAAAATAATAAAACACATTTTCGTTGTAATAAAGTGCCTTTCGTTGTTCAAAAATTAAATTTAAACTAACCCATCATTTTGCAATTAAATATACTGTTAAAATAAATATATATATAAATAAATGTATATTTATATATATATTTATTTTTTGACAGTATATTTAATTGCAAAATGATGGATTCGTTAGAATTAAATTATTGAACAACGAAACTGAATTTATTTCATCGAAAATGTGTTTTATTAATTAAATATTAATTAGTACAGGAAGCTCCATAAGCCATTAATTCATATTGCCGGCAAAAGAGCATTCTGTACTAATCATCACTTTACTTTAATGAAAACATCAAATGTTTCTTCTAATTATGTTATCACAATAGCATTATTAGAAGAAACATTTAGAATTATATGTGCGCTCAGCTGATTGGCTGATCGGGTCCGCAGCACAGTGACTTCATTGTGCTGCGGACCAGCGAAGAGGACACATCGGGGTGAGTATAGAGCTCTCCCCACCCCCTCCCCAGCACTGCACCCCTCCCAGCAAGGAAGGGGGGTCACTAATAGGGGGGGTAATAATGGGGGGTTATTGTTAGCCATTTTATACCGGCTAACACTAGGCCCCAAGTCTATAAAGTAAAGAAATAAAGACAAGACACAAGTTAAAAAAATTTTTTATTCAAATAAAAACACCCCCACACCCCTCATTGACCATTTTATAAAAAAAAAACAACAAACAACCGCTGGTCATCGACGTAGTCCACGGAATCCGACGTAATCCCCAGGATACCAATATCTGAAAAACAAAAAGGGAGAAACACACAAAAAACACACAAACAGGAGCACAACACCCATCATTGTGAGCGGTGTTGTGCACCTTACAGTATGCAGCATCTTTACAGATCGCTGCTTACAGTCTGGCCCCCAAGGGGTTAAGGGAGGATGTATTGTATCCCCCTTAACCCCTTGGGGGCCAGACTGATGTCAGACTGCACCCATCCCAGCAAGTAAGGGGTTAACTGACCCCCCCCTTCCTTGCTGGGAGGGGTGCAGTGCTGGGGAGGGGGTGGGAAGAGCTGTATACTCACTCCGATGTTGTCTCTTTGCTGGTCCGCAGCACAATGAAGTCACTGTACTGCGGACCGGCTCATTATATGTGCGCTCAGCCGATCAGCCAATCAGCTGAGCGCACATATAATTCTGAATGTTTCTTCTAATAATGCTATTGTGATAACATAATTAGAAGAAACATTTGATGTTTTCATTAAAGTAAAGTGATGATTAGTACAGAATGCTCTTTTGCCGGCAATATGAATTAACGGCTTATGGAGCTTCCTGTACTAATTAATATTTAATTAATAAAACACATTTTCGATGAAATAAATTCAGTTTCGTTGTTCAATAATTTAATTCTAACGAATCCATCATTGTGCAATTAAATATACTGTCAAAAAATAAATATATATATAAATATACATTTATTTATATATATATATTTATTTTAACAGTATATTTAATTGCAAAATGATGGATTCGTTAGAATTAAATTATTGACCAACGAAAGGGACTTTATTGCAAAGAAAATGTGTTTATTAATTTAATATATTAACTATTAGAGGCATCGGCATTCGGCATCATTGCCGGCTATTTTTGAAGTACTCCGTACGGACCGCCTGTCAATCCACGGCCGCGTTTCCAGCCGCAAACAATGGTCTTGTTCATTTTTTACGGGTCCGTTTACGATCGGGCCGTAGATTCATACATAGTGTGCACTGTGCAGCCGTATATCCTATACTTTCCAACGTACGCATGAACCACCAAAAATACCGCCGCACAATTACAGCCGCAAATACAGCCGCACACTTACATAGTCTGAAACTGGCCTCAAGTAGCATCTGAAATCAAATCTCAATTCCACTATTCTACTACTGTAAAGGTCACATGGTTTAGCCAGCCAATGAATGCAGATGCTTTTGTTTCACTTCCCGTGTGCTCAGGGGCGGACTAACTTTACCATAGGCCCCGGGCTGTTCACCAAGCCTGGGCCCACCCAGCCCACTGTAACTATGGCAGCACTATCGTAGTGTTAATAGTACAGAATAAATAATGTTATGATGCCCTGATGTGTGCAAAATTGCAGTAAAAAGGCAGCAATTTTTTTTAGCACATGATGGCAGTAGGCAAGTATAAGGTATATGTCTTTTTGGGTGGCCATGGGCCCCCCAGGAGCTGAGGGCCCCGGGCTACCGCCCGAAACTGGCCTATTATACTCCGCTACTGCGTGTGCTCCTAGTGCCTGTGGGGGGGGGGGGGGGGAAGGATTCAAAGTTTTACTGCATTTTTAATCGACTACCACAGTAGGACGCAACATATGGCCGATGATGAGGTCCCCACCAATGGCTTCCCTGGATTTTCCAGAGTCTGTGTGATAGCAGAGAAGTTGGAATTCAAGATCCTGCCCTCTGGACCTAAGTTGGCTCCACCATTTGTCTGTAACTGTTCACATAGAAAGGTATCTAAATGTGGGGAGCTGAAGGATGCTGTTAATGGGTATAAGGCAGTTTGATGCTTCTTGGGAGTACTTAAAGGCTGATTTTGTTCAGCAGTAAGGAACAACATGACATAAAAGTCTGATATGATACTTGGCCTTGTCCCCTGTATGCTAGAGGAGGTTAGGGGAATGAAACATTGATGGAAGATCCTTAGGGTATGCTGGGCCATCACTAGTCATTAGACAGAAGAGACTACAATGATTGATAAATTTGTGAACTAAATTGTCAGCGTCAATGCGAAAAAGGACTCTGCTGATGAATAAAATACTATATGTTAAACACTGATTAAAATGCCCCTCTAAAAAAGGAGGATGATAATTATAGATGAGTGAAATAACCTGCAATCTGCTCATTTTTAATCCCCAGTCATTAGTAGACTTCGATAAATCAATTAGGTGCTTCTGTGATTCACGTCGAGAAAAGCAAATTTCATCAGCCAATTGATTTGCATATGTCTACCGATGACTGAGTGTCTACAGACTGTGGATCACAGATACGGTGGATTGATTCACTCATCCCCAATTATAATGAGATTTAATAATAAAGTATAATAATCTGAATATGCATCTGATTATAAGCTATAGTCCTCATCACTCCCAATACTCTTCTATGTGTTACACAGCAGTAGACGTCTATTCAGATTCCACTACCGTTCCCACATCAATGCTTTTTGCACCCTGGAGCAGAAAGTTGCTACTTTGATGACTGAGGTTAGGTAAATGGCCTGTCCATGTTCATTTTCTGTTTAGTTGAGGAAGGTGTGGGCAAGAAAAGAATAGCAGAGAACCCCATAAGTCTGAAAGTAATTTGAGGAAAATGGGGTTGTCTGATTTTTATGTTTGCTTTCAGGAGGGTAATTAGTATGGCTGTCAGGGGAAAAACAAGCGTATTAGTCTGTAAGGTTAATAGGGGAGGTGGGGGTCCGACAGGCTCCTTCTCAGCTGTGTGTCAGTCACAGCCCTGCCAACACACAGCAAACTCAGCCAGACCACTGATTACTAATTGGGTGATAATTTGAGGTTTAATAACTGCAATCTACAGGAAAATAAGGGGGCTTGACACGTGCTGGTGGGGGAGGCAATTGGGTGTCATACATGGGTGTCTTCAGCAGCACATGAGAAAACACTGACTTTCCCATATTTACACTGTGCATTTCTTCTACTGTGACAGTCCTTGATTATTGTTAGGCCGTGTTCACACCCTGTAAAACACTGACCGTTTTGTGATCACAGAACAGCCAGTGTTACTGAAGATCATCCCGGCTGGTACTGCAGTACTGGCCGGATGATCTTTATTTCTGCTGAATTCGGATGCGGGCGAACCCACACGCTCCATTGTGTGAACTGAGAGGTTCTCTTCGGCTGCTATTCAATGAATAGCGGCCGCAGAAAACTGGCATGTCATTTTTTCTTGCGAACGGATGGAATCGCGGCCTGAGCGTATACTTTGTGTATACACTCCAGCCGGGATTCCATTGATTACAATAGAACGTGTGTTTTGTATAAATCACGGCCAAATTGCAAAAACAACCATGATTTATACAAAGCATACATTGTGTGAACATAACCTTAAAGTGCAAGCTTTTACTGAGGTCTCTACTTAGCTGGCTACCTTACCACAGTCAGGACCTCTTATTGTACAGTTTTTTCCTTTATTTCGGCCAGCCACTTATTCATACTCCAGTAAGAACTATTCTCAATGGAGCAATAATAACATGATTTGTAATAATAATCTTCACAGTTAGGAGCAAAGTAGATCATTTGGTACATGCTAAGTAATTCTATTGGCAGGGTTAATTTAGCTAGCCCCTTGCTAGGACAGACGGGTAGATTGTATATATAGCTAATCGGCATCCTACTCCAGCAAGGGCTTTTCCTATAACTGCAGGTGTCAGGCTGCCAATATAGTAACAAGTTTTATAGTGCGTAATAAAGTCTGTGTTTGTACAGGCACCATGTGCTCCCATTAACATATCCCAGGGAAATCCGCCAGGTTACAACAGGCCAAGGCCTGGGGCTAGGACGGCATTGTATAGCTTTAGCGAATATCAGCAGGCACCTCATCCAAATAAACTTTAGAATGATCTTGAGTATAACTATGACATTTGTGTGCAACACGTCTTAACACAAAGCATAGCTGGAGTAACCAGAGCGCCAGTTTAGGTTTAAGCTGGGACATATATAAAACTGAAATTCAGGCTAATTTGATCTTGGAGCCCAGTCTTGTGCATGTTCACCAGCTGGGCCTTGTGGAGATGGAAGACTGCATGAGGACAGATCATTACCAGCCAAGGGCACAATGCCTGCAATCTATATATTGTAACATGTATAAAACTCATTTACTTCCTCTTAAAATGTTCATTGTCACATAGATTTTTTTAAAAAATCATCTTTTTACTGTCATTCTTTTACGTTTAGGGATTGTGTGTCAGGCCTCAGTTAACTCTTGCTTCTATTTATGTTGACAGTAGACTTACTAATGGAATATAGGATACTTGTTTCACACCATCACAGACAGTCAGGACTCCTTTATAGACAGTATCAGAGTTAAAAAGCAGTATTCTAGTGTATCTATAGTCTGTGCTGCCACTAGTGATGACATATTTTATACAGACACAAGTACATATTTGTATATAGACCCAACTGTAGTCCATAATTACCTTTATTACATACATAAGCCACAAAAAAGACATTAAAAAGAATACACATTGGGTACACAAATGTATCAATTTTTCAAAAAATGGATGAAAATCGGGAATTGCAAAAACCTAGTGCGAAGCCAGCCTAGGCATGAAACCATTTCTGTGGCAAAAAGTTGTAACACAATAATAATAATAATAATAATAATAATAATAATAATAATAATAATAATAATAATAATAATCATAATAATAATAATAATATAATTTGCACAATAAAAAGAAAGGATTAGACTAGATGACATGCTTAATATGCAAAAGAGTCTTTGAAGCCTCATTTAAAGGAAATCTGTCTCTGATTGCAGATCAGTCCACTGTAGGCAGTTTATGTCTGAAAATGTCTGTGGTCTAGGAGTTGTCTAGAGACCTGACAGCAGTTCATTCTTTGGTTCAAATCCTACAGGGAACAGATCACTGATCTTAGGGAGACAAGCTAAGTAAGACACTGTCGGATGCTCAACACAGTGAAAATCTAGGTGCTTTGTTCCTTGGAAAATACAAATATACAAAAAGAGTCAGTGGAGCCTCATTTAAGAGTCTTAAAATACAGCACTAGCCATTTACCCAGCCGAGAAGGTCCTGGCCATACATACTTAGTATGACAAGTATATAATCCTCCACACATATATCTCAAAAAGAGGAAACCATATTAATGTATATATCACATCTAATCCAGTCTGCAAAAACAGGACTAGACAAAGCAGAATGGAATCCAATGTGTGTTGCAATCAGAACACAACATCAGTAAGAAGTCATGATCACAAAAGGTATGCAATAGGTATAGGCAGTCCGCATTAGGCTATGTCTTGGCACTATTTTTATTAGACGGTAATTAACAACAAATAGCAGCCGTTATTTGTATAACAACGGACGTTATTTGACGTTAGATGATTGCCATCCAAAAAAACCTGCCTTCATTTTGACATCATATATGAGTATAAGGCTATGTTTACACTACGGATGAGACCGGCCGTTCCGTGACTCCGGCCGGGTCACGGAACGGCCGGTCTCAGCCCGGATCATCACGGCCGGTACTTAAGTACCGGCCGGATGATCTTTCCTCCTTGGAGCTCTGATGCGAGCGCATCAGCGCGTGCCCGCATCAGAGCTTCCCATAGCCCACAGTGAAGCAAGCGTCCGGAGCCGCTCGCTTCACTGTGTGAACTGACAGGTCCTTCTGCGGACGGAATTCATTGAATTCTGTCCGCAAATAATGGACCTGTCAGTTGTTTGCGGCGCCGCATGGGAACCGGCCGGAGCGTATACGATGTGTGTACGCTCCGGACGGGATCCCATAGCAAACAATGCTATGTTCCACCCCGCAAATCTACGGCTGTAGTTCTGCGGCGAGAACGACAGCCGTAGATTTACGTAGTGTGAACATAGCCTAAAGGAGTACTGCTTTTTTGGCACATTTTCAAATTTATCCACAATCTGACCCCCCCAAACCACTTGTACCTTCAGATAGCTGCTTTTAATCCAAGATCTGTCCTAGGGAGTTGGGGAATTACTGGCTGAGAGGATTGTTATATGTAATGCTGCATAATGTAAATGAGACTATATATCCTCTTACTACATTTGATAAATTGTAGTGATGAGCGAATAGTAAAATATTCGAATATTCGATATTCGTACGAATATCTCCCGAATATTCGAATATTCGATCGAATATTCAATCCCATTAAAGTCAATGGGAACAAGTATTTGATTATTGAAAAACATCTATTCGACCACTTGGAGGTAAAAACCGGAAGCTGAGGGATTTGAACGCTTATCGAATATTTATCGAATATTCAGCGAACTATTCGATAATATTCAATAGATCGATTACCATACTGTTCAATCAAATGGAGTATTCATTTTCCATGTGTTACATATGGGGCACCAAGCAGCCTAGATCCATTGCTCCCATTATTTACATCTATGCTAATATTCCATATATTGCCACATCTATTAATAATATTCCATCTATTATCCTCACTATAATTCATAGTGTATATAATAGTAATTAGTAATTTAAAAGTGATTAATACCACATATGTCATGAGCTGGGCCGCGTGCCTTGCTTCTGACACCGCTGGAGGGCGTGCCCGGCCTTCTGGGCACGCAGGCGGCGTCCATAGTAACCAGTTGCTAGGGGTGCACAGACGGCATCCATAGGTACCATTGCTGTGGCTGTGACTTCACAGCTCTCGGCCAGATGGCACAGATGATTTATATTATTGTTTGCTGACTGGCAGCCGTCAGCTGTTTAGTATGCTGGGGGCTGGAGTCTCAGTCCCGAATCATGTCCTGGGGCTGGGACTCCAGTCTCCATAAAACTATTCCCCTCATCATCCTCCTTGCCTGTGATAGAGTCATTTTGTGAGACTAACTAAACCAGCATTTATCCTGATTGTATTTCCAGGTGTCCTGATTCTGGTTTTGGCTTTTTGACATTTCCTCTTTTTCTGCTTCTGTACCACAACGACTGACTAATACTAACCCTACTTGTTGACTCCGATACATTGTGTTTGTTTGTCCTGTGCAGGTTTTTGTGTTTCCACCTGTTCAGGTTAGTCTCCCAGTTATCCACTGCCGTCTAGGGCAGTTGTAGTAAGTAGGCAGGGACAGTGGGGCAGGTGCCAGTGCAGAGTCCCTTCCTGACATGTTTTAACATCATCAGGGGAATGGCACATTAGCAATGATCATTACCCTTGTCCTATTTGCCATGATGATGCTGTATAACTATAGGTTTTTCTTTAAGGTAAATGTGTGGAATGGATATTGGAAAGGGCTATTCAGTTTTGTAGGAAATAGAGTATTCTAATGGAAAGCTAAACAATTCTCCAGTATACTTTATCAATTTCTCATAGTTTTCAATATTTCTCCTTGCAGATGTTTACAAGGAATTTACATTGCTTACTGTCGGATATGAATCTGTCCTGGTCATGTGATGGACATACAGGTGGTCGAATCATTAAAAGATTAACTGAATTATTATTGCTATCAGTCCTGCATCTACGGAATATGTCTATTACATGAACAGGACAGATTATATCAACTGGAATTAAACCATGAAGGTTTCTTTTGAATGTTAGAAAAGGTTTTTAAAAACCATGAGGAATTTATTTGGAAAGTATATTAGAAAACTGCACAACTTCTCATTATACAATGCATAACCTTTATTTGCTGAAACTGGAATACATCTTTAATACATATGAAGATGACTGCCAGCCCTGCATAAACAGGCCGCGGTACATACAGAATACTGACTCTATTGCGGTATGCTCAGTTTTTCCAGAGGATACATAAGTATCATGAAGGAAGAAATAAATAGTACCAGAGAACAGTAAATCAATGTTATTGTCCTTTTGATAACATCAGTTCCGCCCATACAAATCCTGTTAAACCCTTCACTTCTTTGTTCAATAAACAAAAGCAAATTTACAGCAAATGTAGGTAATAATGTGTTGTTTTCATGCCACTATCCTTTTATGTCTATATAAAATCTTCTGGTATCCATTAGCATAATGACCGAAATAAGCCAGTGCTAGACAGCCTTTAGGCTAAACTGCAGACCTACGAATATGTCGGACACTAAGACAGTGTGTAAATACTGAATACTGGATACAGCTGAGACCAATCTTAGAAAATCATGCAAACATGCCATTATAAAATTAATATATCAAGGACATTTATAAAATATAGAACAAAGTAGAGCAGAGAACATTACATCCTCAAAGACTACTGATGTAATAGGAAAAGAATGTGGAATGAGTTATCTGCTTTTATGACTAAAGTTTACAATCAACAGATTTACCAACTCGTACAATAAGACAAACTATTTGGAACATTACTCTGACACTATTAAAGATGTAGTATTTAGAGATAAAGTATTGTCTTTTTGAAAACTACTAAAGGTCTTTTATGTGGGCCGACAGTCGGCCGCAAGAACTTTTGTCCCTGATGATTGCCACGTGTAAAAAGCCCTGTGTTCAGCCGAAGAACATATGAATGGCGGTGGCACATGAATGATTGGACTAATCAGCTGTTTTCTAATGACAAATTGGTTGTGTAAATGTTCAAAAACTCAGCAACTTTCTTGCAAAAACAGCACCACCCAGGTTCTGTGTCCGCTCTATGCATGCCACATCCTGACTGCTATCAGTAGCTGAGGCCACCACTGCTAGTTGGCACAGAGTCATAGTCTGTCCCGGCTATTTAACCATTTAGATGCTGCTGTCAAAACTGACAGCACCATTTAAAGGGGTACTCTAGGCAAGGGACATTTTCTTAGCATGTGGCCAGGGATGGGTTGTTTTAAAACAATAAACAAACTTAATGCATTGATCTCTATGAGCAATTATGGTATTGCCTATAGAAGCCCCTTAGGCCTACAGAAACCCGAAAGAAAATGTTTTTTTTTTTTTTAAATATCCATCTATTATAAAAATTTACATCACCCCCTGTTTTCATTTTTTAAATAAATAATAATAATAATTTTTATTTATATAGCGCCAACAGATTCCGCAGCACTTTACAATTCTGGGGTACATACATAGACAAAAATAGACATTACAGAGAGATACATATAATTATCCATACATGAGGAGTGAGGTCCCTGCTCGCATGCATGAGCTTACACACTATCAGGAGGGGGTGCGAGACAGAATGGCAGAGGGGCAAAGTGCTTCATTGTTCTTATGGTCCGGCCATCATTATAAATAAGGCAGACGGGAATGAATCAGAGCAACAATGAGAGTTTTAGCAGATTCAATAGTAAGGAAGGGACGGATTTTAGAGATGTTTTTTAGATGCAGATTACAGGAACGTGAAAGAGATTTAATATGAGGAGTGAAAGAGAGATTCGAGTCAAACATAACCCCAAGGCAGCGGGCTTGCTGAGCAGGGGCTATGGTCGCACCACAGACAGAGATGGAGATGTCAGGTGGAGGGTGTTTAGCAGAGGGAGGGAAGAAAGGAAGCTCAGTCTTAGAAAGGTTGAGTTTTAGGAATAGGGAGGACGTAACGTTAGAGATGGCAGACAGACAGTTACTGGTGTTCTGTAGAAAAGCGGGGGTGATATCACGGGAGGAGGTATAGAGTTGGGTATCATCAGCATAGAGATGGTACTGAAAACCAAACTTACTTATCATTTGTCCGATGGGTAAAGTGTAAAGTGAGAAAAGGAGAGGGCCCAGGACTGATCCATGAGGAACCCCCGACTGTAAGGGAGAGAGAAGATGAGGTGGAGCCAGACAGTAATACGCTAAAGGAGCGGTTGGAGAGATAGGAGGAAAACCAAGGAAAGAGCAGAGTCCTTGAGGCCAAAAGAGCGGAGCGTGGAGAGGAGGAGTTGGTGGTCTACAGTGTCAAAAGCTGCAGATAGGTCCAGGAGAATGAGAAGTGAATGGTTACCTTTAGATTTGGCAGAAAGGGGATCATTAAAGACTTTAGTAAGAGCGGTTTCTGTAGAGTGGTGAGGACAGAAACCCGACTGGAGGGGGTCAAGTAGAGACTTGTCAGAGAGGTAACGGGTTAGGTGGCAAAAGACCAGATGTTCCAAGAGTTTAGAGATAAAAGGGAGATTAGAGACAGGTCGATAGTTGGCAGCACAGGAGGGGTCTAGAGAGGGTTTTTTTTTAGTAATGGAGTGATGACGGAGTGTTTGAAAGTCGAGGGGAAGATGCCAGAGGAGAGGGAGAGGTTGAAGATTTTAGTAAGGTAGGTAGTGACAACAGGAGAGAGAGACTGGACAAGGTGTGAGGGTATAGGGTCACTAGGGCAGGTGGGGGGGGGGGGGGGCGAGAGGAGGAGAGGAGTCTGGAGACTTTCTCCTCTGTCACTGGCTCAAAGGCTGAGAGGAATGAGGAGGAACAGTGAGAAGGAATAGGATTAATATTTCCTGGGGTATGGAAGATGATCCCCTGGCGGATTGTGTCTATTTTGTCCTTGAAGTAGTTGGCTAAGTCTTCAGCACAGAGGTTAGTGATGGGTGTCTGAACTTTGGGTTTAAGGAGAGAGTTGAGGGTATCAAAGAGGCGTTTTGGGTTATGGGAAAGAGAAGAGATCAGAGTGGTAAAGTAGGATTGCTTAGCAGAGTGAAGAGCAGAGTAGTAGCTTCTAAGCATAAACTTGTAATGTAGAAGGTTGGCTGTTGTCTTGGATTTCCTCCACAGACGTTCAGCACACCTAGAACACCGTCTAAGAGAACGAGTTCTGGATGTGTGCCAGGGTTGTGGCCGTCTGTGTCGGGCTGTTTGGGGTATAGGCGGTGCAAGTTTGTCCAGGGGGGTTTTGAGGGCGTCGTGGTATTATTTGGCAGCCAGATTAGGACAGGAGAGGGAAGAGGTGGGGGGCAATGATGACTGTACGGTATCTAGCAGTTGTTGGGTGTCTATAGCATGTAAGTTCCTATATGTGAGTGAGGTCGGGGTGTCGAGAGGAAGACGAGAATTTGTTATGATAAAGGAGAGGAAGTTGTGGTCAGAGAGGTCAGTGGTTAAGTTAGTAAAGTGGGAAACTGGGCAAAGTCTGGAGAAGACCAGGTCCAGGGTATTCTCACCCTTGTGGGTGGGAGAGTTAGAATGCTGAGAGAGGCCAAGGGAGGAGGTTAGAGAAAGAAACTGAGCGGCTGATGGGGAGATTGGGTTGTTAATTGGGATGTTAAAATCGCCCATGATTAAAGCAGGAATAATCGGAAGATAGAAAGTAAGGAAGCCAGGTAGAGAAGTGATCAAGAAACTTAGTGGGTGAGCCAGGCGGGCGGTAGATGACTGCGACTCTCAGGGAAAATGGATGGAAAAGTCGTACGGTGTGAACTTCAAAAGAGGAGAATGAGAGGGAGGGCTCAGGGGGAATGACCTGGTAAGTGCAGTCTGGGGAGAGAAGTACACCCACTCCTCCAAAATGTCTGTTATCAGGTCTAGGGGTATGGGAACGGTGTAAGCCACCATGGGTCAGAGCGGCGGGTGAGGCCGTGTCTGACTCTTGTAGCCATGTTTCCGTGAGAGCCAGCAGGTCAAGCGATTTATTGATAAACATATCGTGAACTTCTGTAAGTTTGTTACAGATAGACCTGGCGTTCCAGAGAGCACAGTTAATGCTGATAGGATCCGGCAAGCAACGGATCCTGACCAGGTTATGAGGGTTTCTGAAAGTGGTAGGTGAAGAGAAGCTGTTCGTCAAAGAGGGAGAACCAGGGTTAGGAGAAATGTCTCCTGTTGCAAGAAGGAGGAGAATTGTTAGAGACAGTAGATGATTAAGTGACTTATGAGGACGGTTTCTGTGCTGCACCTTGGAGAAACAAAGGTGATGGGGGTTCAGGAAGGTAAAAAGTGAGTGTGAGCAGTACATGGGTGACGGAAGGAGAGAGGGGTTGATGTGGACAGAGTCCATAGGGGGAATGGGTGGAGGATAGGTCTGTAGACATAGGATTAGCAGGTATAGAGAGATAAACAGCATGATGAAAGTAGTAAAAATGTATTAAGTGGTTAGTAGGTCTATGGAATACATGTGCAGTACTCACAGGTTTCTTATGGTTTCCTTCTGGTCTAATTCTAAAGTGGTCACTTATGAGGTCACTTGCGATGGAACGAACGATGGAGTATTCAAAAGACCAGTGGTCAAAAGACCAGTGTGCCCACTCTTATAGTTCTATGGCTATGATTAAATGACTCAGAAAGGCTGAAGTCAGGCCCAGGTGTCAATTTAGGAGGGGTGATTAGTGGTGATAGGGAGGCTATCAGAGGGCACAGGGCTAGTGGGATGTTACAAACAAGGCTAAATGAGGGGTAATAAAAATCAGTGAAGCTATACTAGACACAAAACAGATACAAAACAGCAAAGCAAAATTTGATGAGGGCGATAGTAACTCAATGGCTGACATACCAAATACAACAAGCAGATACAAATGGCAGAGTCTGTTAGGATGGGAAGAATGGTAGTGCAGTGGCTGACATACTAAATACAACAAGCAGATACAAATGGCAGAGTCTGTTAGGATGGGAGGAGTGGTAGTGCAGTGGCTGATATAAACAAGCAAGCATATTTTCTTTTGCCACCTGCGTAATCGCCTAACCTATTAAATATCACATTCCTTGCATGGTAAACGGCGTAAATTCCAAAATGCCAAATTGATGGTCACTTCACATCCCAGAATAAAAAGTGTTAAAAAATTGTAGTACAGATAAAAAATACAGATCATTTGTTAAAAGATCTCAGTTTTAACACATGGCAAATGATGTAAAGACAAACCCCCAATCCCCTGGAACTTGCAAAATAGTTTTTTTTATTTCACACCCCAAATGATTTTATTTTCTGGTTTTACAGCATATTTTCTGGAAAGTTTAAACATGTCATTACAGGTACAATTGGTGTAGCAAAAAAAAACAAAACAAAAAAAAAAAACAACACATTATATAGGTCTGTAGGTGCAAAAAGTAAAGCAGCATGGCCTTTTAAAAGCAAAAACAAGACCAAAATCTTGGACCTTAGGGGCTAATGGTACTGTGCTGAAAAACTACACCCAAACTAAAGATGAGAGTGCAGTTGTTTCAGGAAGAAAGCAGCCATGTTTTTTAAGCCTAGATATCCCTTTTTACAAGCAGCCATTGACTTTTATACAGCCGTTAAACACTAAAGGCAATTTTCTGCCCTTGTAAGGTTATTTTCACACTTAGCATCGCATTTTTGCCATGATTTACGGAAATCATGTATTAGTAATTTGCAGCAAGAACAGTTTAAAAAAAATGTAAATACAGCCTAAGGGATATACAGACACTTAGGTATAATAGTGCGTATATTATAGTACATGATGTAGATCTGCTACTACTGAGACAAATTATTGGTTGTTCAGCATATTGTAGCATGTTGCTTTATTGCATCAAATTCCTGTCAGACCATTGATTCACAATGAATCAATCATATTTATCATGGATAGTATAAAAGCCATAAGACATGAGACAAAAAGCTATAAACATTATTAGCAGACCCTTTAGTCAGCCTCACACATCAGGTAGCTGCTCATTTTGCTGAGGTGACAGCTTTCACTCCCGATCCCACCATACATACAGTATGATTGTTCAACTCAGCCAAGCGCTAAAGTGGTTTCAATACGGAGATAAAGGTAAATGATCTGAGCCTTCAAAATGGCCATGGGCTGTAGCCATGTTTTCCAGGCAGCCTTAGGGCTGCATTCATCATTTCCAGCCATCGGGAGTCCAATGTCGAGCATTTGAGTTTTTGCTGTAAACTTACTGTATGATGAGTGAATCTCCCCGAAATTATATTTAATTAGTATTTGAGGCTAGGTCAGAATACTGGAGTCCCTGATTCTGTACAGTAAGTGGAGAGGAATCCCCAGTATACCTGTGCAGTGCGCCAAGCTTGGTCCACTAGGGTATGCAGTGCATGCTTTCAGTATCATAGCATACAATACACATTTGCCTTTGACAAGAGTCCCTGCTCTAATACATGATTTGCCTAAAAAGATTCCCCAAAAATTAGTTTTTGTTCCAATCGAGTATTTATGGGGTAAATAGTGAAGGAAATTCATTCCTGCCCAACCGATTCACTCATTCCTAGTTCTCAAATTATAGAACTGTTTATTCAGCTGTAAATTCCTTGTGTAGGTAAACTGCAATAAAAAAAAAATCTTCAGCCTAAATTTTTTTTATTCTAAACAAAAAGGGGGACATTTATCAAGGGCTTTGCACCAATTAAGTGACTAATTGTTTTTTAATTTTTAGTCTAAGTTCTCTTTATGAATCAGTTTTCAATGGGCAATTTTTTTTTTGGATGCAACTTTTTTTAAAAATCTGACTGTTTTGAGTTTTCACCCAAAAGTTACCATAATCCGTGATTAGCGCCCAATTAATCATTTGCAATTTTTTTTTATCATTTTTTTTACAAATTTTTCTAAAAAAAAATTCTATTCTCAAATTTATGAAAAGTTTGTTGAATTAGTCGGATTTGACGAATATTTTGTAGTAAAAAAAAAAAATCATCACACGTTTAAGACTCAATAGTAAATGTCCCCCAAAGTATCTAGTGTTCTGTCATCACAAAGTATAATGTTAGGTAAGATGGAGAATACATATATTGCTCTATAGTTTTTGTTTTGATTGACATAATAAGACATATACTAAAGCAGCTTTTGTATTCTATTACCATAAAGCTCATCACATTTGATATCATTTGAGCCTGCCTAGGAGTCAATAACACATGCCTAGTCTAGTAGGCATTAGAATTGTCACCAAGAGTCCCCGGGTCATTGACTTGATTGCATAATGCTTGTATGTGGGATCGGTGTATATGCCCTGTGTGCACAAAGCTGAGCAGAATGTTTATTTATGTGAGCTCATTGTGTGCGGATAATATATCTACAGACAGTGTATAAATAGACAGAGTAACAATGACTGTCTGTATAGACACATGCTACTCACACCCTTGCGGCTTATACACGTTTCTATTTTTGCTGTAGCGTGTTTGCTTAAAAAAGGGAGGAGTCTACGGGATGAGTACACAAAACCCCTGTGTCGCTTGTTTATTTGCAGAAGTATCTTGTATGTAAGATCACACTGAGACCGTGTTTAAACAGAGCTGCTGCTAACAATGTATCTTTATATACAGAGGATTTACTGGCTTTTGTAAGCCACATGTGTATTATGGCACAGGGAGCCAGCGCTGTCCACATAATACGGCAGTGAAAGGAAGACTGTCAGCATCTCTTTGACTATTACCGTAATTATGTGTGTAGTAGTGGTTAAATCTTTTTCTTTCAAATCAACTGTTTTCAAAAAGTTATATAAATTTGGGATTTACTTCTATAAAAAAAATCTCAAGTCTTCCCATACTTATCAGCTGCTGTATGTCCTGCAGGAAGTGATGTATTCTTTCCAATCTGACACAGTGCTCTTTGCTGCCACCTCTGTCCGTGAAATAAAGTGTCCAGAGCAGCAGCAAATCCTCATAGAAAACCTTTCTTGCTCTGGACAGTTTCTGTATCAGACAGAGATGTCAGCAGAGAGCACTGTGTCAGACTGGAAAGAATACACCACGTCCTGCAGTACATACAGCAGCTGATAAATATGGGAAGACTTAAGATTTTTAAATAGAAGTAAATTACAAATTTATATAACTTTCTGAAACCAGTCGTTCTGAAAGAAAAAGATTTTTAATGGAGTATCCCTTTAAGTGGAAACTTGGTTGTTGAGATGGGGACATTGCAGATGCTTTATAGGGAGCATTGTGATTGGCATCATAGGGCTTAGCTAGTATATGACGAGGAATAGTGGGGGAACTGTCATTGGCATCATGGAGCATGGAGCATGTTGTAATTGTAACGCTATGGCTATGAATAGTGAGGGCACTGTAGATGTCCTTATAGCGCTCTGTGGGCAAATACAGGTGCAATGGTTGTTATTAGGCTTGATCGAACATCTGAAAAAGCTAGGTTCGATCGAACTCGAACTTAGCCGGACCTTCCGCATTTAATTGCTGATGTCTTCACGGTCGGTGCAGAAGGAGGAGACATCCCGGGGACAGCCTGGAATTCCGAGATACAGCCTATTACCGAGACTGAATCCTGGAATTCCAGGTGGTCCCCGAGACGTCTTCTCCTTCCGCACCGACCGTGAAGACATCAGCAATTAAATGCGGAAGGTCAGGCTAGGTTCGAGTTTGATCGAACCTAGCTTTTTCTGATGTTCGATCAAGCCTAGTTTTTATGGATCACTGTAATTCTCATTATAGGGGCATCATGACTATCATGTTGGGGGCACAGTGGTTGCTATAATAGGGTCAATGTAGTTATCAATATAGGAGTGCCATGGATGTTGTTATAAGGGTACTTTGGCCCCTTTATCTAAAACTATTCCATAAATGTGTTGTGTTATACCCAATGCCAGTTAAACTACCACCATATGTTTAGAATGTAAAAGTAAATACAAATAAATATGGGAACTAATGGCTAGGCAGTCTAGTAAGCATTGTGTTTAGTGCCTATGATGTGCACAGTGCATTTATTTATTGTTTTACCAACATGTACGGAAGGTGTCAATAATAAGTTTCTTTCCTCTATTATTTGGTAGTGCAAACCGAAATGTACAATGTACAATGGCTGGATCATCAACAAATAAAGCACCATCGGCAAATAAAACACCCCAATCCTTCTACTATGCAAGTGCTTGTGAGCAGGCCTCCCCCTCCTTTTGTATCTTTATTTTTAATTATTTAATTCTGTAATGTGTGTATGTAATGTAACCCCTGTGTATTAAAAAAAGTGATGCGGAATCTGTTGGTGCTATAAAAATAAATAGTATTATTATTATTATTATTATTATTATTATTCAGGACAAATAAAAAGTGTTATAGTTCCAACTCTCCAATTATGATTGACAATTTTCTCAGAATGTAATTACTTAGGAATTCTTGGAATTATAGAAGCAAGCATACCTGTTGATTACATAAGTTATTATCAGTTGCAAGGGTCACAGCTGAGACTGGCTCCATAAATCAGGTGGGCCCAGTGGCCCCTCACCACTGTGTGGTTGACTGCTTCTGTTTGACTTCCTAAAACTCTGAATCAGTGCTCAAAAGAATGTGGAGCTCTGTGCAGCAGTACTGACATGCGTAGAGGTGTTCCACAGGTTAGAGGCCAGAAGAGTAGAATCATATTAGAGGCTGCACTGACAGGAGCAGAGGAGGAAAGAGCTGTAAGTATCTTAACCCTCTCCTCCTTATTTGTCAAAACAGTATATATGGCTACTACCTATGTTGTTCAACAACAAGTCTTAAAAATAAATCATTTAAAAATTCTTTATTATATAGATTTCCTTTACTAATCACACCCATGGCCAAAACGCGATTAGCATTACAGCTCCTGGGCCTGTGGCTCAAGGCCCGCTCTTCTGCCACACCTGCCCCCTTAAAGCGGATGTACCATCTTTATTATAGTATTGTATTGCCCCCAAAAGTTATACAAATCATAAATAAAAAATTAAGTCTTGCCTATGTATAGAACCGCGCTGGAGTGGGGAATCTGGTGCCCGGTTCCCATGTACGGCGCAGTTGAATAGAACAGCGCCATACGCGGGAACTGGACGGCGGTTCAAAAAAAGGACAGTGGCACTGGCTTACCTGCCCCGATGCCATTCTATACATAGGCAATACTTAAAGCAAATTTACCTGATGGAACATTCACTTTGAAACTTTGTGATCAAAGCTCCTAGAGCCATGGGTTGATTGCCTAGTAATTGGGCAGTGGCAGATTATAATGGGCAGATAAACATTCAAACTACCCACATCTGATCTCACTGCAGCTGCACATCACTCAGGAGCCCAAAAATAAAACTTACTTCCCGAACGCTCCCCTGTTGCTGCAGCTCTCCAGGCTCTGATCTCCTCTGTTCTTTATTTCAGCGCAGGCAGCATGTGTTACAGACACTGTGTCAGAATTTCTGGGCGTCTGTCAGCTGCAGCAACAGGGAACTGTGTTGGAAGTGAGTTTTGTTTCAGTTTTTTCTTTTCTTTTCTACTTATGTACTTTAGGAGAGCTGCACAGGGGGTTATGGACTAAAGGGGGGACTACACAGGGGGCCATCTACTATATGGGGGATGCACAGAAAGCACCATATTTTATATAGAAAATGCATAGAGCCCGTAGCAATGATAGCAAGCTTGCTACTCTAGGGTTCCGCGACAGTATGCCGGTGCATATTGGCGCTCGTTTATTGTTTATTATTGGACAATGTAATAGGACCCTTACACTAGGGAACCTAAAGGTGTGCCAGATTTTAAAAAAAACATGAGCCACTATGATAAATCTGGGGAATTTGTAGACTGTTTAGTCTAAGTTTACACAAAGAGTTGGAAAGTTTTCCTTTATCTGCCTCAGGGTAACCAGTAGTTCATACAAACAACAGGGCTCCCACAGGACCTGGAAGTTAAGTGATTGCTCAGCCGCTTTTATTTTTTATAGTTTGTGTGTTTACTTGTTACTTTTAGTATCTCATATAGCTTGTTAATCTACTCACTTACTGATTCACTTATCAGTTACGAGTAAACCTATTTATCCCCGCAATCCTTGAACCCACTGTAAAACCCAATGCAGACTCTTCCAAGTCCAGTTTGTTTAAACCTGATGCACAAAATGGGTGTAATTCTTCCCCTCTTCCCCCCTTGGGAGAATGGCAGCAGCCTGTATAGTTCACTCCATGGAAAATGGCATAGCCATTATAAAATATAGACTGGTCGGAGGGTGCAATGGTTGCTCTAATAAGTCCAATGACAACTGAACAGAAAAATCTTGGTAGGTATGGCAATACAAGGAGCTAAGAAGGGATGAAGGATTGTCAAGATTATAGATATGTAAAGGATGTCTTGTGGGGTGCGGTCTGGTTTTCCTCTTGTCAGGCTTGGTCTTCACATGTTATCTAATGTAGGTTATAGTTATACTATTGTTGACCCTAATATGTTGTACCTGCTGGAAAAAATCTTTAAACCAAAATGACAGTATTTTAGGCCTTCAGAATCTGTCAAGACCATTACTGCGGGTACAACAACTACTTATGGCAGCAAATACATCCATCAAAGAGTAAGCACCTTTACTTTTGTGTAAGCCATTTCTTCATGTCCACTGACATGGTGGCTGTAAATATGCTGCGGTCAGAACAGTGCTGATGTTGTAGCCGCAGTCAAAGAAGACGGCCTGGAGCGCCATTCAAAGGCACCGACATCACCGGTTTTCAAGGTGGCCCCAGAAGCAGCTTATTTGCAGAGAAACCACCATGAATAAATGTGTCCATCTCCTTTGGAGGAGCCCTAAAGCGTAAGGAAGAATGCTTAACCACATCCCTAAGCTGTCTTATATACATGTACAAAACACCTCATACTCTGCTGGTCTGTCCAGTTCTATTGCTATCTGACCTTGGGCCAAATGTTGTCAAGACTAAGAATTAGGTCAATTTCAGCCTGTGACTAAAATATATGTATCTATCCTGAGAATTGGCTCGGCGTAGCAGGCTATGAGAGAATCAGCTCTGTGTTACGCCCTGAGAGAGAATTAGATCTGTCTTACATTGGAAGTGTGTAAAAATTAGCTCAGTGTAACTGGAAGTGAAGCATGAAGAAAGAAACAAAACCATATGTGCGGAGCAGACGGGCTGCTATGGCTTCTCATTCCACAGGCACCGAAGAGGTTAACCAGTCCTGTGTCACATGTCAATCACCATGAAGTATGTCCCATAGCTGCCAAGTCATGGTTGCCCTGACTGCCTTCCAGCTTCTACACTTCACGATAAATCTCTCCTCTCTTTTGGACGGCTTTCCTGCTGATTGCTTTTCCTTTTTGTATTCTGGTCACCATGTGAAATCATCCAGTTCTTTTTGATTTGTGAGCAATACTTGTGTTTGTGCGTAGGATTTTGAAATGGCTTCCTATGTGATCCGATAATACCTCGAAAATGTGCTAATGTAACAAGTTTTCAACCACTTGACTTTAACAATACGGTGGGCTGGCGTTCTTTATAAATTCCAACTGCTAGCGGAGTGAGGTCCAAAAAGAAGGTAAATAGGGAGAACAAATATAATCTGCACTATTGTCCTTCAAGGGGCTTTCTAGATTGATAAAAAAAAAATACTAAAAAGTACCTAAATGTACCTGAATGATTACTACGTGACTCCACTACAGCTCAGAAGAAATAGTTTTCCTTTATCTTGACAAGCTCTGAGATGCTGCTTTGTACTAATGCTGCCAGGGCTTGCTGTGGCACTACCAACGCGAAGCACTACAATTCCCATAAAACCTTATGTCCTTTACTACACTTTAGATGGTTAAGATGCAATTTTTCTCTATCTGCTCCACTATACATATTGTACATCATTATAGAAATCATAAAAATCATATTCTAAGTTATCCATATTCAATATTCCAATATGTTAATTAGAGGAAGGAGCCAAAATAACAGGGATCTGAGTTTAGATACACCCCACCCCCACCCCCCGGTACAGTTCCATAAGCAAAGTGTTTGCTCACTATACCAGGCCAAACCCTTCAGAGATTGCTGGAGCCTCCAATATTGGATGTGAAAGGGTATGTTCACATGTGGCAGATTTGATGCACACATTTCTCCCACATGTACTTTTTTTTGCAGAATGTGAGGTTTTTTTTTAGCATCTAAATCCCATTTAGATGAATGGTACAGTTACAATAATGTCTTTAAAGAGAACCTTTCAGGTCGTGAGGGTCTCACATACTGGCCCTGGGACCTGACAGGTCAGGATAACAGCCTTCCTTTGCTATTCTCCTGATGCCACAGAGAGCTTAAAAGTAGCTTTATTCACCGCTGGCTGTGACTGTTATCTAGCCACAGGGGAGGGGATGTGATGTCTTCCAGTCACACTCAACATGCCCCCTCCCGCCCAGACTGGTGTGATTGACAGCCAGAGTGCAGAGAGAAGCCTGTGGAGGACCACTCTACTGTCCATGGTCTTATAACTACTTTAATCCTCTAACCAGAAAAAGGATATAGTTGCCCTAAGCAGATCTTCCATTTCTACTTTTCTTTACCATTGTAAATAAGTTATAAGCTCTTCTGTGTAAAAATAGCACATCCAAGCAAAGCTTAAAAGCCACATCTATAGTAACTTAAGACATTGAAGCAGATCCCCACTTACTGCAGCTCATTTCACTCAGTATATATCATAAATTACCAAAAATCTCCTTTTTCTCCCAGTGATGTAGTTGATTGTAGTTTATAATCACTTTGTCTTCACTTTCCATGGAGCCTGTGCAGGGCTTGTGCTTATACCCAGCAGCTTATCTGAATAAAGTGAGCTGCAGCATTAACCATAAGAGATATATAAGTATACAGTGCAAGGCACAGACAAGAGACAATTTGTGGATTTCAGTCTAAGTCAGATTTTCAAAGACTGGAACATTCATAAAACTTACCTATCAGGGCTGCTTAATGGCTGTTTTGTCGCCATGAAATGTGTTTTCTTAAGATGTACATATGGATTTATATGACTATGATCCAATCTCTGTGATGTAATTTTGCAGGAAAGCTTTGTGCATTGTTTACCCTACAAAAGTCAAGGACAGGTTAAAACGCAATTATATATTTTCCACTGCTGTATGTCAGTGAAATATGCAAGATGGTAGTAATGGATACAAATCATATAGTCACAGTTACGCCACCGATGTTCATCGATCAAGGACATCTTTTTCCATGCATCTATTTGATCTTGAGTTTCATCTATTTTTCCATGTCTTACTACTGTAGGTACATGAACTAAAGGCTAGGGTTATTCAGGGTGATAAATATCTAATTAGATAGGCAAATGGGAATTAGTATATTGATTTCTTGAACTTACCTGGGTGTTCTGCATGATGGACCCAAAAGGTCGAGGTTGATGAACACTGCACACCACCTGTCTGGATGATCAAATGATAGTTACTCTCATGTAAATTGCTGTCTGGAACCAATATGACACCAGTTAAAGTAGGTTGAATCTGCGAGTGTTGATAAAGCCCAAGTTATCGACACTAAACCTGATCTGGTCTGCCTTCACACCTCTTATTCTTCACCTATTGATATTTCATCTGATAGGGGGCAATTGTGTAAAGGTCCAAAGAATGAGTTTTTAAGAAATAAATCTGGGGTGAATCGCTCTACATCCAAGTCCTAAAGCCAAAACATCTGGAAAAAGGGGAAGAGTGTGATAGACTAGTCTTTAATCCCTGCCCTGTTGGAGGTCCACTTGTGCCAGATCCTGGGAGTCACAGGCACTAAACGGCAGGCAAAATTAGCAATGCATAAGATATCTAATACATTGGCAATTCCGTCTGCCTGTGACTCCTAGGTATTTTTTCTGTCTTATATACTGGACTTTGCTATACATTCATACCAACTCATGTTTTATTACAAATTCATGTAGTATGTTAATATGTATATTTTATCAATATATGTTTGTTCTACAATGTAAAAATAAGTAAAAGAGGCTGCTGTCTTAGGAGTTCAAGGCAGTATTTAGCATGCATACAGTATGTACTATGAACATATAATAGAAATCCCATTGATTGCTAATGAATTGGTAGGATCGCCTGTACAAACTTACTGAATATTTGAGCCATAAGGCTCTATTGCATGCATACTACATGGAAAGGAAAATAACTAGAGATGAGCGAATCGGGTTCGAGTTCGAGTCCATCCGAACCCGAACGATCGACATTTGATTAGCTGGGGCTGCTGAACTTTAATAAAGCTCTAACGTCTGGAAAACAATGACTATATCCATGTTTTCCACATAGCCTTATGCCTTTATCCAACTTCAGCAGCCACCGCTAATCAAATGCCGAAAGTTCGGGTTCGGATGGACTCGAGCATGCTCGAGGTTCGCTCATCTCTAAAAATAACCAAAAGATGAAACTTTGATCATTGTCTGCAGTCACATAGTCCTAAAGAGGACTCACAGTACACATAGATTTGTTAAACCAAAACCCTTGGCAGAGTTTCTCCCTGATTTTTTATTTTTATTTTAGATGCATAGGTGTAATAAAAACAATTGTTACAAAGGTGCACATACCATTAGGAGCTTTTAAAGTAGCATAATACAGGCCTTAGTCTCCTTGGTACCGGCAGTGATGCCATCTGCATATACACCTATTTAAAGACTTTAATAATTCAATTAACTTTAATTGTTAACATTAGTTACTGGAGTAATTCTCAGGGTGAAAGGAGGCATTTAAAGGTGAACTTGAGATCCAGCAAGACCAACATGTGTTAGTGTTTATATATGGAGCATGTAACACTATAGCATCCTCTTTCCTCAGCACCATAACATATCATAATATACTCATCCAGGCTGCTCCTGCAGAACATCATGCTGCTGATCACTGCTGAGGTTACTCAGTCATTGCCTATCCCTGCATGAATGTGCTTACAAATGATGCTTATTTCATGCCGAAAGCTGGGTTTTCAATGCATCTATGGGTAAAAGCATGCTAACAATACAAGATTTAGTTAAAACGACTTGCTGTCGGTGCATGTTGTTTAAAGGGGTACTCCAGAAAAAAAAATAATGTTTTCAAAGCAACTGGCACCAGAAAGTTATACATATCTGTAAATTACTTCTACTTAAAAATATCAAGTCTTAAAGCGAATGTGCCATTAGGTTCATCGCTTTGGGTTTTTAACTTTAACGGATCTGACACAGCTCCATTGATTCTAATAAAGCAGTGTAACAGAGGGGAGGGGAGAACGTCACACTAGGGGCTGGTGGGCCCACCCCTAGTGAAGAAGTCCAGGATAAATTGATAATTGGGGATCGTGCTGGGCCCGCGGCAACATGTCAGTGAATACCTACTTGTCCCATTCCCCCATAGCTGTCGGATCTCGGGACACCTGCTCTGTGTTTTAAAAACATCCAGTGACATGCCCCTTTTTTTCTGGAAATTGGCGATCAGCATAGACAGTATAGTATGCATACCTGACACACCCCGCAGCCCCGGCAGGATCCCAAATTATCAATTTATCTCGGAATACCTCTTTAAGGCTGTGTGGAAACATATAGAGAAAAATTTTACAATTCCATTTCCATCAATGTTTCAAGAAAATTAAGGAAGATTGTGCCATGTGCAGAATTTCCTTTTGGCACCCCCCACAGATCATCCCTGGACACAGCGTATTCAGGATCTTGGAATCAACAGGATTCAAGGCCAGAATGTATACAGGGAGTACGCTCATATACTGAGGAGAGTGCATCACAAGGGTCTTTGTATTGCCCACATAAACCCCTTTAAGGACACACTCTAAGTCTCCCCACAAATATAATGGTTCACACACTGTATAATGCCCCAAAAATGCCCCCACACAGTAATAAAGTACCCCAATACATACATAGTTATCCTATACCATAATACCTAAATTAAATCACCACACCAGGACCCCTATCACTACCAATACAGGCCCTATAAGAGAGTGCAGTTACATCCAGTGACTCACAGGGGGCATCTTTCTGATTAAAGTCATTCATTTTCCGTCTTCTCTCCATCCAGCCTAGGCCATCTTGAAGACTTTTCCTGGCTGTGAATCCTCTCTCCAGAATCTGTCAGAGAAACATTTTAGGTTCATTCCTCCAGCACAAATAGTTGTTAGGTCACCTGTGCCCATGAATAGTAGGTTGGCCCCCTCTGTGCAGTCTTCATATAGTAGGTGCCCCCCCCTTCAGTGCCGTCATCTATAGTAATGTCCCCCCTTGTGCGGTGACCAATAGTTGGTCACAGCAGTACCCTATGGTAATGCCACCCCTCTGTGTAGCCTCCATAGTAGAGACCCTCCTTACTGTCCAGTCCCGTATAGTAATGAACCCCGGTGTCATCGCCTTGTAATGGCCCACTGTGTCATCCTTATATAATAATGGCCGCCTGTTTGGTCCCCTTATAGCAATGGCCCCATGTGTAGTCACCTTATAGTAATGCCTCCGGGTGTAGACTCAGTATAGTAATGGCTTCTGGTTTAGTCCCCTTAAAGTTATGGTCCCCTGTGTAGTCCCCTTATAGCAGTGGCGGATTATAATGTGGGCAGTTTGGGCGGCCGCCGGGGGCCCGCGCCGCCCACATTAAGATCTTACATAGCAGCACATCACTTTCGGGGCCCAATGGGCCCCTGAGTGATGTTCTGCTGTGGCGCGCTGTCGTCGAAGTCCGCCGCAGCACCGCCTCGTCTCTCCTTGCCGTCTTTTTAGTGCCCGTACTTTTCTCCCGGCGGCGTGATGATGTCACATCATGTGCGCCGCCAAGCAGAGAAGTTCGGGCACCGCGGGGCTGCACTGTGAGCTTCCAGCCTGCGTGACAGGCTCTCTCTGCCAGAAGCTCATCCTGGCTCCCTGCCGCCCGACTATACCCCCTGCCGCCCGGCTGTACCCCTTACAACCTTAGCTGCTCTCTATGCCGCTCCATCTTCTCCCCCTGCTGCTACCCCCATCATCTTCTCCCCCTGCTACTACCCTTCATCATCTTCTCCCCCTGCTTCTACCCTTCATCATCTTCTCCCCCTGCTGCTACCCTTCATCATCTTCTCCCCCTACTGCTACCCTTCATCATCTTCCCCCCCTGCTGCTACCCCCATCATCTTCTCCCCCTGCTGCCACCCCCATCATCTTCTCCCCCTGCTGCCACCCCCATCATCTTCTCCCCCTGTTGCCACCCCCATCATCATCTCCCCCTGCTGCCACCCCCATCATCTTCTCTCCCTGCTGCCACCCCCATCATCTTCTCCCCCTGTTGCCACCCCCATCATCATCTCCCCCTGCTGCCACCCCCATCATCTTCTCCCCCTGCTGCTACCCTTCATCATCTTCTCCCCCTGCTGCTACCCTTCATCATCTTCTCCCCCTGCTTCTACCCTTCATCATCTTCTCCCCCTGCTGCTACCCCCATCATCTTCTCCCCCTGCTGCTACCCTTCATCATCTTCTCCCCCTGCTGCTACCCCCATCATCTTCTCCCCCTGCTGCTACCCTTCATCATCTTCTCCCCCTGCTGCTACCCTTCATCATCTTCTCCCCCTGCTGCTACCCCCATCATCTTCTCCCCCTGCTGCCACCCCCATCATCTTCTCCCCCTGCTGCTACCCCCATCATCTTCTCCCCCTGCTGCCACCCCCTGCTGCTTCCCTGTCTCCCCAGCTTCCCCCCCCCCGGCCTCTGTCGCCCCAGCTTCTCCCCCTGTCGCCCCAGCTGCCTCCCTTCCCCAGTCACCCCCAGCTCCCCGCCTGCAGATGAGTTGGGGTCGGAGAAGTCTTCATGATGCTGTGCCAAATAGAAAAGAAAGGAAAAAGTGAGCAACGGCAATCGGAGAAGACATCACCTGTGAGTCATTAGTAACTGCACTGTAATCACTTCTATAGTGTGCAGAGCCTTTGTACCATTGGGGTCTAAATGGGTCAGTGTATTGTTTGCGGTAGTGTACTGACACAGCCCCGGGGTCACTACAGTACACTAGCGAAAACTTTTAAACTAGGACCCAACTACAACTGCAGGCACTACAACTCCCAGAATATTATGAGGGCTGCAGACTGTCAGTACATGCTGGGAGTTGTAGTGCCTGCAGCTGTTGTAGTTGGATCCTAGGTGCATTATACACTGGATGCTTTGTGGCATATAAGAATACATAGATCTGTGGGGGCTCAGTGCAGGGAAGTGACCCCAGAACATCACTAATAGGGGATAGAATAAAAACATCTCCCCTTATCCCCTATTAGTGATGTTCTGGGGTCACTTCTATATACTGATCCCCCACAGACCTCTGTATTCTTATATACCCCACACAGCCTGCTGGGGTGGACGGGTGGACGGGGGCGCCCAGGTTGGGTGGACAGCCCGGGGCCCAGGGAACATTTAATCCGCCACTGCCTTATAGTGATGACCCCCTTTGTGAGGTCCCCTATATTATTGCCCTTATGTGCCCACCAAAAACAAGAAGGAAAAATAAAAGAAACATCTAGTCCACTGAAGCTGCAGCTCTCCTCTGTTGTGTGCACTAGTACAATGGCTGAGCTGGATTTCTGGAGGTAAGCAGCAGTGCTATGTGCTCTAATGCGTGTGCTGGGCTGGGTGTTCTGCATCCAGCCTGTTGAATGTACTGTTGGAATTGAGGGCTGATTTTGGGCAAAAAAATCCCACCAAGGGCAACATCTGCAGAGTTTGTATGTTCTCTCCGTGTTTGCGTGGGTTTCCTCTGGATACTCCGATTTCCTCCCACACTCAAAACATACAGATAGGGGAATTTAGATTGTTAGCCCTTTTGGAGACAGGGAGCAATAATTGCCAAAACTAAAAAAAAAGTGCTGTAGAATCTGTGTGCATGATACAAATAAAAAAAGCAAAAAAAAAAACAAAAACATTTTTGTTGTAATTCTGTAATAAAATGCCCCAGTATAAAATACAAATAACACAGAAACAAAAGGTTAGTACAGTTGTGATGCTATATACATACACACATATATATGTCCTGATAATAAAGCTTTCTACTAATGTAGCAGGTGGCCATGGGGATCGCAGCAATATAAAGAGGGATTAGAGAGACTGGACCACCTATTTCTCACACACTGTTATTCTTCACAGCCTGTCCACCAGGTTATTACTACGCACAAAGCACTCACTCTTTTAGGCCAGAAACTTGTCTGCTGTCACAGAGAATCTTATTAGAAGGGTTTTCCAGGGTGCTTTATCAACAAAAGCCCTGACACACTCATAGCTTTAAATTGCTTAAAAAACATCATTATTAAAATAGGCCTATTAGTATTAAACCTGGGAACATAGGGGTCAGCAGGGGGATTTCTGTCAGGGTATTTCAGGGGAACAGACTAGTTATTGTAAGGGGTGGGGGCACATTGTTTATCCATCTGTCACATGAAAAAAAAGGGCCAAAGCCAGTTGTATGAACCTAAACTCATGTTTGTCGGACATGTAATCATCCCTAGAAACAAATTCTGATCCATAAACTATGACCCCCATGATGCAGAAGAATATGAGCACTGAACCTAAACAGACCATTACAGTATTAGGCCAAGTTCACACTATGTATTTTTTTTTATTATACATCGGCCATTGTTTAATTACAACGGCGTATCGCATTAAATCCTATGGAATCTCGGCCGCAGTCTATACAGTGTGTATACACTACGTGGCTTCCATGCGGCCGCACAGGAAACTGTCATGCTTATTTTGTGAGGCTTCTATTCAGTGAATAGGGGCCGCACAAAATAGACTGTGCACACAATGTAAAGTATGGCTCCCGGACTTACTTTACATTGTGTGCTATGGCTAATGTGCCCGCATTCCAATTAAGTTGAACATCTCAAACAGCGGCCTTTCTGTGACACGGCTGTTTCACAGAGAGGCCGCAATTTTGCCATGTGTGAACATTGCCTTAAAGTGTATATAGCACTGTATAGATATTTAATAGGATCCTCTATTAATTACATATTATCCTCAGTCTTACTAATTTTGGTCTCATACAGCCATAACAACATTTAGGGGGAAATTCATCAAACCAGCGTAAGAGTATGCAGGTATAATAAAAATCACTGCTCCTGTGTGCTGCACCAGATTTGCTAAGGCTCGTAGCTAATTCAACAAACCTAAGATGGGCTCCGGAGCTTGTGTAAATTTACATCATGATATATGCCTGCTAGCAGGCCACGCCTTCTCTCTGCCATGCAGTGCCACCCTAGCTGCCCTTCAGGCAAATGGGGCTGCATAGGCAGGTGCTTTGTGCAAAAATTTGCGAATATTTTTAGGTTTTCGCCTGGCACCTAATTGATTAGTCTGGGCCTTATAGTGCATACGATGATCTGATCACCAAAACTTCTCTGGTACTGCTGAGGTTCTCTATTGATCTAAGGTTTGGCCTGAAGTGCAAATTTAAAATTCGCAGCATGTCCGTCTATATTGTAGACATACTAAACATTATTGCAAATATTTCTTTATTGTCTTTATTGAAAATGTCAAAAACTTCAAAATCTGCATTTTGTCAGTGTACACAGTGGAGAGAGCGGCTCCGGCCCCACACTCCACAGTGTGCAGTGGGGGCCGTTCACTTAAATAACAAACATTACAATGTTGTATAACTCTGTACAGCCCCTGCTGTTTATTCTCCCGTGGCTAGACTTCTCCTTTGTCAGGCAAAGTTTAAACCCACATATCTTGGGAATGTGGGAGGTATATTAAAGTGTGTAAATGTTTTTAATCAGCACCCTAAACTATTATAAGGAAAGCTGTCAGCTAGAAAACAGCCCAGGCTGTTAAAGGGGTTATCCAGTGCTACAAAAACATGGACACTTTCTTCCAGAGACAGCCCCACTCTTGTCTCGAGCTTGGGTGGGGTTTTGCTGCTCATTTCCATTGAAGTGAATGGAGCCTAATTGAAAACTGCACCTGAACTGGAGACAAGAGTCGTGTTGTCTCTAAAAGAAAGTGGCCATGTTTTTGTAGAACTGGATAATCCCTTTAAGGTTAAAGCTACATAGTGAGGAGTGCGACTATCCATACCTTTACTGTAGTTGTCCGAGGCTGCAATCACCTAAAACATGCTAAAGTGCATTGGAATGCCCTGGCCACGCCTCATTGATACTAACTGACAGAGCGGAAAAAACAAAACAAAACATTTTAATGATCCTCCCTCTGCGCTGAATTTACTACAGCTTACATCTGCATGTATGTGCCTTAAACACATTGACAATGAACAGTACTGTAGTGCAGGTCATGTAAACAGCCTACCCCACTGTGTCGGAATCCAAGGCAGGTTGCAATACGACCAAATTTCTACGCTGGTATTTCTGCAGAAAATGCCTGCACGTCTGGCGACCTGAAGGGGCAGATGCTTGTAT